>NW_028137645.1:0-35335 GCF_965140915.1 Aythya marila
GGAAGAAAATACGCCAAAAACCATAGATCCACCCCAAAACCACCCTAAACCTACCTGATGTTCTCCAAAACCCACAATTTACACTTTTCAACCATGATAACCAACGAGAACCCAACAAAACCCAACGGAGACCCCAAAAAACGTCAAAAACACCCAAACAAGAACGGCATCACCACCAAAACTGGAAGAAAATCCCCCAAAACCATAGATCCACCCCAAAACCACCCTAAACCTACCTAATCTTCTCCAAAAACCACAATTTACCCTTTTCCAACACGATGACCAACGAGAACCCAACAGAACCCAACAGAGACCCCAAAAAACGTCAAAAACACCCCAAACAAGAACGGCATCACCCCCAAAACAGGAAGAAAATCCCCCAAAACCATAGATCCACCCCAAAACCACCCTAAACCTACCTGATGTTCTCCAAAACCCACAATCCACTCCTATTTAACATAATGACAAACAAGAACCCAACAAAACCTAATGGAGACCCCAAAACACGTCAAAAACACCCCAAAAAATATCGGCATCACCCCCAAAACTGGAAGAAAATACGCCAAAACCATAGATCCACCCCAAAACCACCCTAAACTACCTGATGTTCTCCAAAACCCACAATTTACACTTTTCAACCATGATAACCAACGAGAACCCAACAAAACCCAACGGAGACCCCAAAAAACGTCAAAAAACACCCCAAACAAGAACGGCATCACCACCAAAACTGGAAGAAAATCCCCCAAAACCATAGATCCACCCCAAAACCACCCTAAACCTACCTGAAGTTCTCCAAAAACCACAATTTACCCTTTTCCAACACGATGACCAACGAGAACCCAACAGAACCCAACAGAGACCCCAAAAAACGTCAAAACACCCCAAACAAGAACGGCATCACCACAAAACTGGAAGAAAATCCCCAAAACCATAGATCCACCCCAAAGACACCCTAAACCTACCTGATGTTCTCCAAAACCCACAATTTACCCTTTTCCACCATGATAACCAACGAGAACCCAACAAAACCAACGGAGACCCCAAAAAACGTCAAAACACCCCAAACAAGAACGGCATCACCACCAAAACTGGAAGAAAATCCCCCAAAACCATAGATCCACCCCAAAACCACCCTAAACCTACCTGATGTTCTCCAAAACCCACAATCCACACCTATTTAACATAATGACAAACAAGAACCCAACAAAACCTAATGGAGACACCAAAACACGTCAAAACACCCCAAACAAGAACGGCATCACCACCAAAACTGGAAGAAAATCCCCCAAAACCATAGATCCACCCCCAACCACCCTAAAACTACCTGATTTTCTCCAAAACCAACAATCCACTCCTATTTAACATAATGACAAACAAGAACCCAACAAACCTAATGGAGACCCCAAAACACGTCAAAAACACCCCAAAAAATATCGGCATCACCCCCAAAACTGGAAGAAAATACGCCAAAACCATAGATCCACCCCAAAACTACCCTAAACTACCTGATGTTCTCCAAAACCCACAATTTACACTTTTCCACCATGATAACCAACGAGAACCCAACAAAACCCAACGGAGACCCCAAAAAACGTCAAAAACACCCCAAACAAGAACGGCATCACCACCAAAACTGGAAGAAAATCCCCCAAAACCATAGATCCACCCCAAAACCACCCTAAACCTACCTGATCTTCTCCAAAAACCACAATTTACCCTTTTCCAACACAATGACCAACGAGAACCCAACAGAACCCAACAGAGACCCCAAAAAACGTCAAAAACACCACAAACAAGAACGGCATCACCACCAAAACTGGAAGAAAATCCCCCAAAACCATAGATCCACCCAAAACACCCTAAACCTACCTGATGTTCTCCAAAACCCACAATCCACACCTATTTAACATAATGACAAACAAGAACCCAACAAAACCTAATGGAGACACCAAAACACGTCAAAAACACCCCAAACAAGAACGGCATCACCCCCAAAACTGGAAGAAAATACGCAAAAACCATAGATCCACCCCAAAACCACCCTAAACCTACCTGATGTTCTCCAAAACCCACAATTTACACTTTTCAACCATGATAACCAACGAGAACCCAACAGAACCCAACAGAGACCCCAAAAACGTCAAAAACACCCCAAACAAGAACGGCATCACCCCCAAAACTGGGAAGAAAATCCCCAAAACCATAGATCCACCCCAAAACCACCCTAAACCTACCTAATCTTCTCCAAAAACCACAATTTACCCTTTCCAACACGATGACCAACGAGAACCCAACAGAACCCAACAGAGACCCCAAAAAACGTCAAAAACACCCCAAACAAGAACGGCATCACCCCCAAAACAGGAAGAAAATCCCCCAAAACCATAGATCCACCCCAAAACCACCCTAAACCTACCTGATGTTCTCCAAAACCCACAATCCACTCCTATTTAACATAATGACAAACAAGAACCCAACAAAACCTAATGGAGACCCCAAAACACGTCAAAACACCCCAAAAAATATCGGCATCATCCCCAAAACTGGAAGAAAATACGCCAAAACCATAGATCCACCCCAAAACACCCTAAACCTACCTGATGTTCTCCAAAACCCACAATTTACCCTTTTCCACCATGATAACCAACGGAGAACCCAACAAACCCAACGGAGACCCCAAAAAACGTCAAAAACACCCCAAACCAAGAACGGCATCACCACCAAAACTGGAAGAAAATCCCCCAAAACCATAGATCCACCCCAAAACCACCCTAAACCTACCTATCTTCTCCAAAAACCACAATTTACCCTTTTCCAACACGATGACCAACGAGAACCCAACAGAACCCAACAGAGACCCCAAAAAACGTCAAAAACACCCCAAACAAGAACGGCATCACCACCAAACTGGAAGAAAATCCCCCAAAACCATAGATCCACCCCAAAGACACCCTAAACCTACCTGATGTTCTCCAAAAACCACAATTTACCCTTTTCCAACACGATGACCAACGAGAACCCAACAGAACCCAACAGAGACCCCAAAAAACTTCAAAAACACCCCAAACAAGAACGGCATCACCACCAAAACTGGAAGGAAAATCCCCCAAAACCATAGATCCACCCCAAAACCACCCTAAACCTACCTGATGTTCTCCAAAACCCACAATCCACACCTATTTAAACATAATGACAAACAAGAACCCAACAAAACCTAATGGAGACACCAAAACACGTCAAAAACACCCCAAACAAGAACGGCATCACCACCAAAACTGGAAGAAAATCCCCCAAAACCATAGATCCACCCCAAAACCACCCTAAAACTACCTGATTTTCTCCAAAACCAACAATCCACTCCTATTTAACATAATGACAAACAAGAACCCAACAAAACCTAATGGAGACCCCAAAACACGTCAAAAACACCCCAAAAAATATCGGCATCACCCCCAAAACTGGAAGAAAATACGCCAAAACCATAGATCCACCCCAAAACCACCCTAAACCTACCTGATGTTCTCCAAAACCCACAATTTACACTTTTCCACCATGATAACCAACGAGAACCCAACAAAACCCAACGGAGACCCCAAAAAACGTCAAAAACACCCCAAACAAGAACGGCATCACCACCAAAACTGGAAGAAAATCCCCCAAAACCATAGATCCACCCCAAAACCACCCTAAACCTACCTGATCTTCTCCAAAAACCACAATTTACCCTTTTCCAACACAATGACCAACGAGAACCCAACAGAACCCAACAGAGACCCCAAAAAACGTCAAAAACACCACAAACAAGAACGGCATCACCACCAAAACTGGAAGAAAATCCCCCCAAAACCATAGATCCACCCCAAAACCACCCTAAACCTACCTGATGTTCTCCAAAACCCACAATCCACACCTATTTAACATAATGACAAACAAGAACACAACAAAACCTAATGGAGACACCAAAACACGTCAAAACACCCCAAACAAGAACGGCATCACCCCCAAAACTGGAAGAAAATCCCCCAAAACCATAGATCCACCCCAAAACCACCCTAAAACTACCTGATGTTCTCCAAAACCCACAATCCACTCCTATTTAACATAATGACAAACAAGAACCCAACAAAACCTAATGGAGACACCAAAACACGTCAAAAACACCCCAAAAAATATCGGCATCACCCCCAAAACTGGAAGAAAATACGCCAAAACCATAGATCCACCCCAAAACCACCCTAAACCTACCTGATGTTCTCCAAAACCCACAATTTACCCTTTTCCACCATGATAACCAACGAGAACCCAACAAAATCCAACGGAGACCCCAAAAAACGTCACAAACACCCCAAACAAGAACGGCATCACCCCCAAAACTGGAAGAAAATCCGCCAAAACCATAGATCCACCCCAAAACCACCCTAAACCTACCTGATGTTCTCCAAAAACCACAATTTACCCTTTTCCAACACGATGACCAACGAGAACCCAACAGAACCCAACAGAGACCCCAAAAAACGTCAAAAACACCCCAAACAAGAACGGCATCACCCCCAAAACTGGAAGAAAATCCCCCAAAACCATAGATCCACCCCAAAACCACCCTAAACCTTCCTGATGTTCTCCAAAAACCACAATTTACCCTTTTCCAACACGATGACCAACGAGAACCCAACAGAACCCAACAGAGACCCCAAAAAACGTCAAAAACACCCCAAACAAGAACGGCATCACCACCAAAACTGGAAGAAAATCCCCCAAAACCATAGATCCACCCCAAAACCACCCTAAAACTACCGGATGTTCTCCAAAACCCACAATCCACTCCTATTTAACATAATGACAAACAAGAACCCAACAAAACCTAATGGAGACCCCAAAACACGTCAAAAACACCCCAAACAAGAACGGCATCACCACCAAAACTGGAAGAAAATCCCCCAAAACCATAGATCCACCCCAAAACCACCCTAAAACTACCTGATGTTCTCCAAAACCCACAATCCACTCCTATTTAACATAATGACAAACAAGAACCCAACAGAACCCAACAGAGACCCCAAAAAACGTCAAAAACACCCCAAACAAGAACGGCATCACCACCAAAACTGGAAGAAAATCCCCCAAAACCATAGATCCACCCCAAAACCACCCTAAAACTACCGGATGTTCTCCAAAACCCACAATCCACTCCTATTTAACATAATGACAAACAAGAACCCAACAAAACCTAATGGAGACCCCAAAACACGTCAAAAACACCCCAAACAAGAACGGCATCACCACCAAAACTGGAAGAAAATCCCCCAAAACCATAGATCCACCCCAAAACCACCCTAAAACTACCTGATGTTCTCCAAAACCCACAATCCACTCCTATTTAACATAATGACAAACAAGAACCCAACAGAACCCAACAGAGACCCCAAAAAACGTCAAAAACACCCCAAACAAGAACGGCATCACCCCCAAAACTGGAAGAAAATCCCCCAAAACCATAGATCCACCCCAAAACCACCCTAAAACTACCGGATGTTCTCCAAAACCCACAATCCACTCCTATTTAACATAATGACAAACAAGAACCCAACAAAACCTAATGGAGACCCCAAAACACGTAAAAAACACCCCAAAAAATATCGGCATCACCCCCAAAACTGGAAGAAAATACGCCAAAACCATAGATCCACCCCAAAAACAACCTTAACCTACCTGATGTTCTCCAAAACCCACAATTTACACTTTTCAACCATGATAACCAACGAGAACCCAACAAAACCCAACGGAGACCCCAAAAAACGTCAAAAACACCCCAAACAAGAACGGCATCACCCCCAAAACTGGAAGAAAATCCCCCAAAACCATAGATCCACCCCAAAACCACCCTAAACCTACCTAATCTTCTCCAAAAACCACAATTTACCCTTTTCCAACACGATGACCAACGAGAACCCAACAGAACCCAACAGAGACCCCAAAAAACGTCAAAAACACCCCAAACAAGAACGGCATCACCACCAAAACTGGAAGAAAATCCCCCAAAACCATAGATCCACCCCAAAACCACCCTAAACCTACCTGATGTTCTCCAAAACCCACAATCCACACCTATTTAACATAATGACAAACAAGAACCCAACAAAACCTAATGGAGACCCCAAAACACGTAAAAAACACCCCAAAAAATATCGGCATCACCCCCAAAACTGGAAGAAAATCCCCCAAAACCATAGATCCACCCCAAAACCACCCTAAACCTACCTGATGTTCTCCAAAACCCACAATTTACCCTTTTCCACCATGATAACCAACGAGAACCCAACAAAACCCAACGGAGACCCCAAAAAACGTCAAAAACACCCCAAACAAGAACGGCATCACCCCCAAAACTGGAAGAAAATCCCCCAAAACCATAGATCCACCCCAAAGACACCCTAAACCTACCTGATGTTCTCCAAAAACCACAATTTACCCTTTTACAACACGATGACCAACGAGAACCCAACAGAACCCAACAGAGACCCCAAAAAACGTCAAAAACACCCCAAACAAGAACGGCATCACCCCCAAAACTGGAAGAAAATCCGCCAAAACCATAGATCCACCCCAAAACCACCCTAAAACTACCTGATGTTCTCCAAAACCCACAATCCACTCCTATTTAACATAATGACAAACAAGAACCCAACAAAACCTAATGGAGACCCCAAAACACGTAAAAAACACCCCAAAAAATATCGGCATCACCCCCAAAACTGGAAGAAAATCCCCCAAAACCATAGATCCACCCCAAAACCACCCTAAACCTACCTAATCTTCTCCAAAACCCACAATTTACCCTTTTCCAACACGATGACCAACGAGAACCCAACAGAACCCAACAGAGACCCCAAAAAACGTCAAAAACACCCCAAACAAGAACGGCATCACCCCCAAAACTGGAAGAAAATCCCCCAAAACCATAGATCCACCCCAAAGACACCCTAAACCTACCTGATGTTCTCCAAAACCCACAATCCACACCTATTTAACATAATGACAAACAAGAACCCAACAAAACCTAACGGAGACACAAAAACACGTCAAAAACACCCCAAACAAGAACGGCATCACCACCAAAACTGGAAGAAAATCCCCCAAAACCATAGATCCACCCAAAAACCACCCTAAACCTACCTGATGTTCTCCAAAACCCACAATTTACACTTTTCCAACACGATGACCAACGAGAACCCAACAGAACCCAACAGAGACCCCAAAAAACGTCAAAAACACCCCAAACAAGAACGGCATCACCACCAAAACTGGAAGAAAATCCCCCAAAACCATAGATCCACCCCAAAACCACCCTAAACCTACCTGATCTTCTCCAAAACTCACAATTTACCCTTTTCCACCATGATGACCACGGAAAACCCAACGAAACCCAACGGAGACCCCAGAACACGTCAAAAACACACCAAGCAAGAACTAGACGTGAAGAAATGAAAAAACAAAAACAGGTCTTTTTGTTTTCTCACTGGTCCAAATCTCCTGTTGGGGGCGCTGGGCCGGTGAATGTAGTGATACGTGGATGATTGGTAGGTCCTAAACCCCCTGCAAGTCACTCTCCCTGTGGGCAACGAAGGGCTGTGGGAATTGCCACTAGTTAAATTCCCGGATGGTCAGATAAAATCGAAGACCAAGGACCAGAAAGGGAGCAACTTACCAGATATATGGTATATATATATATGGTATAGGGGCCCCAGAAAATTAAAGAGTAAATTGAAAATGATCCATTACTATAAGATAGAATGACCAAAGGAACCCTTAAGACCCTATGTATTTTGATCCACGGAGGACGGGGTCTGTCAGGCTTTGAACATTAATAGTAGAATACCCGTGGATCCAGAAAAGAGCAAGCTGAAACATTGGAATTAGAAATTAGAGAGCAATTGATTAAGAACGAATATGTGCTACATTTGTGCCTATGATGCACTTATATCACCAGATAACAGTAGCCTCTCCTATCCTGTTATCCTGCGACCCCGAGAACCAGATCAAAAACAACCTCACGGTTCGGACTTTAATCAAGGGGTCTGAGATAAGGAGAACTGTTCACAAAGGGACAGGTTAGGAATATGTATATGTATAGGAATGTTCATGTATATGTAACGCTTTACTAAAGCAATTTGCCACTTAAGGCGTGCATGACCTTGGTGGGACTACCCGTCCCGTGCTGCATGGAACTGAGTAAACATACCTACTTTACAATCTTACTTATCGTGGAGTCAGCTTTCTGTGAGTCATTTTGGTGAGCCAGGCAGGAGACAGTCTGCTCGGCTGCGGGATCGGCTGCGGCGCGGACGCCCCTAGGTGCACCCTGAGCGTTTTTGCTCGGAGGGGACTCCACTCTCAGCTGCTCACCGCAGGAGAAAAGATCTCCTGAAACTGCAGACAAACGGTACGTTTTCGGCTGCTGGAGGGATACTAACTGGAGTGTTAATAATTGTATGTGTTTTTATGTATGTATTTTGTGTTGACATTTTGTATGCTGTAATATTTGCATGCTGTAAGTATTTTGTGTCGAAAGTGTTTGTGTAAGTGTAAGGCTTTGCAACAAAGTGTTACAAGTCACTTCACGAAGAACACAGTCAGAGACAATACTTGTTTCGTTGGTTATCATTCTAAATTATATTCCTGTGGTATGAATGAGATGTGCTGGAGGCCTCCGTGTGCGACTGTGCTGTGTGAGTGAGACGCAGCGTTCTGCAAAGCGAGTGCAGAGTTCCGATCCGTTGTTCCGTACTCTCCGCAAGGGGAGTGGGCAGAGACGAACGAAGTGCTTGACAGACTGAAAAGAAGTGCTGTTTTGTCCAAGTTTGAGTGGGGGTGCCTACTATATGGGCCCGGTGTATCTTGTGTATCTTGTGTATCTTGTGTATCTTATTTTTGCTCTTAAATGTTTTGACTGTGACAAGAAAAAGGCAGGAGCATGATATGACATGCTTCCTGCAACATATGAGGCCCGCACAGGCCGAGACCTGGACTCGCTGAGACCTGAACAGGCCAAGAGACCGGAGCGGCACCGAGAGACTGGAGCGGCGCTGGGAGACCCGAGACACTACGGAGGGAACTACCGCTGGACGGAGAGAGCCCTGAGAGACGCTGCAGAGACACGGACGGCTCTGAGAGACACAGAATAGACCGGACAGAAGCTGCAAAACGCGGGGAAATTGAAGTGATTGCGGAACATCCGAGATCGAGTTGCTACAGGAGACCAGAGGCGTCAGTGGACACCGGTAGCCGACCCTCACCGTGTGGCGAGTCGGCACAGAGCAGAGGAGCGGACATCAGGACCCTGCAGCCTGTCTGACGGAACCATGGAGGCAGCGGCAGCAGCGGCTGTGCTGCTTCACTCTAGCCTTCTTTTTATAAAAGGTTTATCTTGGAATGCAAAAAAGACTATTAGTCCCCAGATCGGTGTTATAACTATTACTAATGACGACTTAGCGCTATTGCAGGGCACGAGTGCAGAGACGCAGACTACACTGCCGAATGACCACAAGCAGATTCTTTCACTAACCTAAGGTTGCATCTGGTACTGCCTGCAGACGTATAGCAGACGTTACACTCTCTTTCCTAACTAGTAATCATGTGTCTCACCCATCTGTGGTTAATGGCCAGTGGCAAAAAGAAAAGGGGGGAGACAAAGGCAGAAACGGTACAAGGAGGATGCCACTGACACCAACAGCATGGGTAATAGGAGTAGTATAAGTGACACAGATGCGGAGCGGTGGCCGGCGCTGCTGCTCTGTGGGGCTCTCTGCCTGCTGCTCGCCCTCGCCTGCCTGTGCACTGCCGCCGACGGTGTTAGAGTAAAATGTGAAGACTGCTCAGATGGCAGTTATGAGAGTGCTTATGTGAAGAAGACGTGTGCTGTACTTGACTTTGTCTGCAACAGTGGTCAGTGTGTGCGAAACAGATGGCAGTGTGATGGGGATCCGGATTGTGAAGATCGGTCTGACGAAAGTGCTGAGCTGTGTCATATGAGAACAGTGTCATGGAAATGTGATGGTGAAATAGACTGTGACAGTGGAGAAGATGAAGAGAATCGTGGCAATGTGACTTGTAGTGCATCAGAGTTCACATGCAGTAGTGGACAATGTATTTCCAAAAGCTTTGCCTGCAAAGGTCAGGGTGACTGCTCCGACCACTCGGATGAATCTTTGGAACACTGTGGCCGCCTGCCTGCACCTCCAGTGACGTGTTCTACGAGTGAGGTGCAGTGCGGCTCAGGTGAATGTATCTACAAGAAGAGGTGATGTGAAAGAGATCCGTATTGCAAGGATGGAAGTGATGAAATTAATTGCCCTTCCTGGACCAGTTCAGATGTGAAGATGGGAACTGTGTCCATGGGAGTAGGCAGTGCAGCGGTGTGAGAGACTGTCTGGAAGGCACTGATGAAGCAAACTGTAACAATTCAATGCTCTGGACCTGGCAAATTCAAGTGTAGAAGTGGCGAATGCATAGATATCAATAAAGTGTGTAACCAGCAGAGGACTGCAAGGACTGGGGTGATGAGCCCCTGAAGTAATGCAACATAAACGACTGTTACTGTCCAGCTGAGTTTGAGTTTGTAAACAAGAGAAACTGTGGAGATATTGATGAATACCAAAACCCTGGTATCTGTAGTCAAATCTGTATCAACGTGAAAGGTGGCCACAAATGTGAATGTAGCCGTGGCTATCAGATGAGTCGTGCTACAGGAACCTGGAAAGGGCCTTGTCAGAAGATAAAAAAGAAAGTGTTTCAACAAGCAGCTACGAGAGGAAAGAATCACTGAACCCCCAATGTGAGGGACTGTACCTTGTTTTACTGACTACTGAAACAGCTGTGAGAACTGAAGAAAGGGACCCACGCATCCAGAATAAAAGGACCAGTAACTACTGAAACTTGGAGGGTTGAGTGCGCTCCTGGGAAACTGAAACTCAAGCTAAGGAAGAACTAATGTTCTGGCAATGAGTCTCTGCATGAATTAAGGATGCCAAGTAAAGGGGACAAGCCTAAAGGGAGCACTCTCAGCTGTTCACCGCAGGAGCAAAGATCTCCTGAAACTGCAGACAAATGGTACGTTTTCGGCTGCTGGACGGATACTAACTGGAGTGTTAATAATTGTATGTGTTTTTATGTATGTATTTTGTGTTGAATCATAGAATCATAGAATCATAGAATCATAGTTGGAAGGGACCCTTAAGGATCATCAAGTCCAACTCTTGACACCGCACAGGTCTACCCAAAAGTTCAGACCATTTGCCTAAGTTCACAGTCCAATCTCTTCTTAAATTCAGACAGGCTCGATGCAGTGACCACTTCCCTGGGGAGCCTGTTCCAGTGTGCAACCACCCTGTGAAGAACCCCCTCCTGACGTCCAGCCTAAATTTCCCCTGCCTCAGCTTAACTCCGTTCCCGCGGGTCCTGTCACTAGTGTTGATGGAGAAAAGGTCTCCTGCCTCTCGACACCCCCTTACGAGGAAGTTGTAGACTGTGATGAGGTCTCCCCTCAGCCTCCTCTTCTCCAGGCTGAACAGGCCCAGTGACCTCAGCCGTTCCTCATACGTCTTCCCCTCAAGGCCTTTCACCATCTTCGCAGCCCTCCTCTGGACACTTTCCAACAGTTTCATGTCCTTTTTATACTGTGGTGCCCAGAACTGCACACAGTACTCGAGGTGAGGCCGCACCAGCGCAGAGTAGAGCGGGACAATCACCTCCCTTGACCTACTAGCGATGCCGTGCTTGATGCACCCCAGAACACGATTGGCCCTCCTGGCTGCCAGGGCACACTGCTGACTCATATTCAACTTGCTGTCTACCACGACCCCCAGATCCCTCTCTTCTAGGCTGCTCTCCAGCGTCTCCTCGCCCAGTCTGTACATGCAGCCAGGGTTTCCCCGTCCCAGGTGCAGGACCCGGCACTTGCTCTTATTGAACCTCATGCGGTTGGTGATCGCCCAGCTCTCCAACCTGTCCATATCCCTCTGTAAGGCCTTTACGCCCTCATTCGAGTCCACAACTCCTCCAAGTTTGGTGTCATCAGCAAACTTGCTCAAAATACCCTCTATTCCTACATCCAGATAGTTTATAAAAATATTGAAAAGTACCGGCCCTAAAATGGAGCCTTGAGGGACCCCACTGGTGACCGCCCGCCAGCGTGACGCAGCCCCATTTACCATAACCCTTTGGGCCCTGCCCGTTAGCCAATTGCTCACCCATCGTATGATGTTTTTATTTAGCTGTATGGTGGACATTTTGTCCAGTAAGATCCTATGGGAAACCGTGTCAAAAGCCTTGCAAAGTCCAAAAAAATCACATCAGCTGGTTTCCCTTGGTCCACCATACGGGTGATCTTATCATAAAAGGAAATCAGGTTAGTTAGGCAGGACCTACCCTTCACAAACCCATGCTGGCTGGGACCACTGACTGCTTTGTCCCCCAGGTGCGCCTCAGTAAGTTCGAGAACCAACTTCTCCATGATTTTACCAGGCACTGACGTGAGACTGACAGGCCTGTAATTGCTAGGGTCTTCTTTCTGACCCTTCTTGAAAATCGGCACAGCATTTGCCAGCTTCCAGTCTACCGGGACCTCTCCAAATTCCCAGGGTCGTTTAAAAATAATTGAAAGAGGTTCCGCAATGACGTCCGCCAGCTCTTTCAGCACCCGGGGATGAATCCCATCCGGACCCATGGACTTGTAGGGATCCAGGTGGAGTAGCAAATCCCGCACACGTTCAGGGTCAGTTGGGAGTCCCAGTCATCCCCACCGTCCCGGCCCTCCAGCTCAGGGCACCCTGGGTCCCGAAGCCCATCATCGGCATTGAAGACAGAGGCAAAGAAGGCGTTAAGCGTCTCTGCTTTGCCTATGTCATCGTCTGTGAGGAGACCTTCCCTATCAAGGAGCGGCCCTATGTATTTTTTAGTTCTCCTTTTTCCATTTACATATCTAAAAAAACCCTTTTTATTTTCTCTCACAGACACAGCCAGCTTCAACTCTAGCTGTGCTTTGGCCACTCGAACTTTCTCCCTACAAACACGAACAGCATCCCTGTATTCTTTCCATGACGCCTGGCCCTCCTTCCAGTAGCGAAACACTCTCTGTTTCCGCCTAATTTCCATTAGAACGTTCCTGGTCAGCCACGCCAGCCTCCTGCCCCGCCTGCCTGACTTGCGATATTTAGGAATTGCCTGATCTTGTGCTTCTAGGAGGCATCGCTTAAAGAGTGACCAGCACTGGTGGACATCGAGCCCTTCAAGAGCAGTTTCCCAGGGGACCTTGCTGACTAGTTCCCTGAGCAGCCTGAAGTCCGCTTTCCCCATATCTAGGGATGAGGTTTTGGTGGCACTTTTCCTTCTGTCACAATAAATTTTGAACTCAACCACTTCATGGTCGCTATGACCGAGGCGGCCACCAATCACCACATCTCCCACCAGACCCTCTCTGTTTTCTAGCAACAGGTCTAGGAGGGCACCTTTCCTAGTTGGCTCCGTTAGCACCTGCACCAAGAAGTTATCAATATGACATTTTGTATATTGTAATGTTTGCATATTCTAAGTATTTTGTGTCGAAAGTGTTTGTGTAAGTGTAAGGCTTTGCAACAAAGTGTTACAAGTCACTTCACGAAGAACACAGTCAGAGACAATACTTGTTTCGTTGGTTATCATCCTAAATTATATTCCTGTGGTATGAATGAGATGTGCTGGAGGCCTCCGTGTGCGACTGTGCTGTGTGAGTGAGACGCAGCGTTCTGCAAAGCGAGTGCAGAGTTCCGATCCGTTGTTCCGTACTCTCCGCAAGGGGAGTGGGCAGAGACGAACGAAGTGCTTGACAGACTGAAAAGAAGTGCTGTTTTGTCCAAGTTTGAGTGGTGGTGCCTACTATATGGGCCCGGTGTATCTTGTGTATCTTGTGTATCTTGTGTATCCTATTTTTGCTCTTAAATGTTTTGACTGTGACAAGAAAAAGGCAGGAGCATGATATGACATGCTTCCTGCAACATACGAGGCCCGCACAGGCCGAGACCTGGACTCGCTGAGACCTGAACAGGCCAAGAGACCGGAGCGGCACCGAGAGACTGGAGCGGCGCTGGGAGACCCGAGACACTACGGAGGGAACTACCGCTGGACGGAGAGAGCCCTGAGAGACGCTGCAGAGACACGGACGGCTCTGAGAGACACAGAATAGACCGGACAGAAGCTGCAAAACGCGGGGAAATTGAAGTGATTGCGGAACATCCGAGATCGAGTTGCTACAGGAGACCAGAGGCGTCAGTGGACACCGGTAGCCGACCCTCGCCGTGTGGCGAGTCGGCACAGAGCAGAGGAGCGGACATCAGGACCCTGCAGCCTGTCTGACGGAACCATGGAGGCAGCGGCAGCAGCGGCTGTGCTGCTTCACTCTAGCCTTCTTTTTATAAAAGGTTTATCTTGCAATGCAAAAAAGACTGTTAGTCCCCAGATCGGTGTTATAACTATTACTAATGACGACTTAGCGCTATTGCAGTGCACGAGTGCAGAGACGCAGACTACACTGCCAAATGACCACAAGCAGGTTCTTTCACTAGCCTAAGGTTGCATCTGGCACTACCTGCAGACGTATAGCAGACGTTACACTCTCTTTCCTAACTAGTAATCATGTGTCTCACCCATCTGTGGTGAATGGCCAGTGGCAAAAAGAAAAGGGGGGAGACAAAGGCAGAAACGGTACAAGGAGGATGCCACTGACACTAACAGCATGGGTAATAGGAGTAGCATAAGTGACACAGGTGCGGAGCGGTGGCCGGCGCTGCTGCTCTGTGGGGCTCTCTGCCTGCTGCTCGCCCTCGCCTGCCTGTGCACTGCCGCCGACGGTGTTAGAGTAAAATGTGAAGACTGCTCAGATGGCAGTTATGAGAGTGCTTATGTGAAGAAGATGTGTGCTGAATCTGACTTTGTGTGCAACAGTGGTCAGTGTGTGCGAAACAGATGGCAGTGTGATGGGGATCCGGATTGTGAAGATCGGTCTGACGAAAGTGCTGAGCTGTGTCATATGAGAACAGTGTCATGGAAATGTGATGGTGAAATAGACTGTGACAGTGGAGAAGATGAAGAGAATTGTGGCAATGTGACTTGTAGTGCATCAGAGTTCACATGCAGTAGTGGACAATGTATTTCCAAAAGCTTTGCCTGCAAAGGTCAGGGTGACTGCTCCGACCACTCGGATGAATCTTTGGAACACTGTGGCCGCCTGCCTGCACCTCCAGTGACGTGTTCTACGAGTGAGGTGCAGTGCGGCTCAGGTGAATGTATCTACAAGAAGAGGTGATGTGAAAGAGATCCGTATTGCAAGGATGGAAGTGATGAAATTAATTGCCCTTCCTGGACCAGTTCAGATGTGAAGATGGGAACTGTGTCCATGGGAGTAGGCAGTGCAGCGGTGTGAGAGACTGTCTGGAAGGCACTGATGAAGCAAACTGTAACAATTCAGTGCTCTCGACCTGGCAAATTCAAGTGTAGAAGTGGCGAATGCATAGATATCAATAAAGTGTGTAACCAGCAGAGGACTGCAAGGACTGGGGTGATGAGCCCCTGAAGGAATGCAACATAAGCGACTGTGACTGTCCAGCTGAGTTTGAGTTTGTAAACAAGAGAAACTGTGGAGATATTGATGAATACCAAAACCCTGGTATCTGTAGTCAAATCTGTATCAACGTGAAAGGTGGCCACAAATGTGAATGTAGCCGTGGCTATCAGATGAGTCGTGCTACAGGAACCTGGAAAGGGCCTTGTCAGAAGATAAAAAAGAAAGTGTTTCAACAAGCAGCTACGAGAGGAAAGAATCACTGAACCCCCAATGTGAGGGACTGTACCTTGTTTTACTGGCTATTGAAACAAGGCCCTTTCCAGGGGCCCTTTCCACTGTTGCACACAAAGTCAGATTCAGCACACATCTTCTTCACATAAGCACTCTCATAACTGCCATCTGAGCAGTCTTCACATTTTACTCTAACACCGTCGGCGGCAGTGCACAGGCAGGCGAGGGCGAGCAGCAGGCAGAGAGCCCCACAGAGCAGCAGCGCCGGCCACCGCTCCGCACCTGTGTCACTTATGCTACTCCTATTACCCATGCTGTTAGTGTCAGTGGCATCCTCCTTGTACCGTTTCTGCCTTTGTCTCCTCCCTTTTCTTTTTGCCACTGGCCATTCACCACAGATGGGTGAGACACATGATTACTAGTTAGGAAAGAGAGCGTAACGTCTGCTATACGTCTGCAGGTAGTGCCAGATGCAACCTTAGGCTAGTGAAAGAACCTGCTTGTGGTCATTTGGCAGTGTAGTCTGCGTCTCTGCACTCGTGCACTGCAATAGCGCTAAGTCGTCATTAGTAATAGTTATAACACCGATCTGGGGACTAACAGTCTTTTTTGCATTGCAAGATAAACCTTTTATAAAAAGAAGGCTAGAGTGAAGCAGCACAGCCGCTGCTGCCGCTGCCTCCATGGTTCCGTCAGACAGGCTGCAGGGTCCTGATGTCCGCTCCTCTGCTCTGTGCCGACTCGCCACACGGCGAGGGTCGGCTACCGGTGTCCACTGACGCCTCTGGTCTCCTGTAGCAACTCGATCTCGGATGTTCCGCAATCACTTCAATTTCCCCGCGTTTTGCAGCTTCTGTCCGGTCTATTCTGTGTCTCTCAGAGCCGTCCGTGTCTCTGCAGCGTCTCTCAGGGCTCTCTCCGTCCAGCGGTAGTTCCCTCCGTAGTGTCTCGGGTCTCCCAGCGCCGCTCCAGTCTCTCGGTGCCGCTCCGGTCTCTTGGCATGTTCAGGTCTCAGCGAGTCCAGGTCTCGGCCTGTGCGGGCCTCGTATGTTGCAGGAAGCATGTCATATCATGCTCCTGCCTTTTTCTTGTCACAGTCAAAACATTTAAGAGCAAAAATAGGATACACAAGATACACAAGATACACAAGATACACCGGGCCCATATAGTAGGCACCACCACTCAAACTTGGACAAAACAGCACTTCTTTTCAGTCTGTCAAGCACTTCGTTCGTCTCTGCCCACTCCCCTTGCGGAGAGTACGGAACAACGGATCGGAACTCTGCACTCGCTTTGCAGAACGCTGCGTCTCACTCACACAGCACAGTCGCACACGGAGGCCTCCAGCACATCTCATTCATACCACAGGAATATAATTTAGGATGATAACCAACGAAACAAGTATTGTCTCTGACTGTGTTCTTCGTGAAGTGACTTGTAACACTTTGTTGCAAAGCCTTACACTTACACAAACACTTTCGACACAAAATACTTACAACATGCAAATATTACAGCATACAAAATGTCAACACAAAATACATACATAAAAACACATACAATTATTAACACTCCAGTTAGTATCCCTCCAGCAGCCGAAAACGTACCGTTTGTCTGCAGTTTCAGGAGATCTTTTCTCCTGCGGTGAGCAGCTGAGAGTGGACTCCCCTCCGAGCAAAAACTCTCAGGGTGCACCTAGGGGCGTCCGCGCCGCAGCCGATCCCGCAGCCGAGCAGACTGTCTCCTGCCTGGCTCACCAAAATGACTCACAGAAAGCTGACTCCACGATAAGTAAGATTGTAAAGTAGGTATGTTTACTCAGTTCCATGCAGCACGGGGCGGGTAGTCCCACCAAGGTCATGCACGCCTTAAGTGGCAAATTGCTTTAGTAAAGCGTTACATATACATGAACATTCCTATACATATACATATTCCTAACCTGTCCCTTTGTGAACAGTTCTCCTTATCTCAGACCCCTTGATTAAAGTCCGAACCGTGAGGTTGTTTTTGATCTGGTTCTCGGGGTCGCAGGATAACAGGATAGGAGAGGCTACTGTTATCTGGTGATATAAGTGCATCACAGGCACAAATGTAGCACATAT
Organism: Aythya marila; assembly: GCF_965140915.1. NCBI lineage: Eukaryota > Metazoa > Chordata > Aves > Anseriformes > Anatidae > Aythya > Aythya marila. The sequence goes on from NW_028137645.1 coordinate 17,926, forward strand.
TCGTTCTTAATCAATTGCTCTATAATTTCTAATTCCAATGTTTCAGCTTGCTCTTTTCTGGATCCACGGGTATTCTACTATTAATGTTCAAAGCCTGACAGACCCCGTCCTCCGTGGATCAAAATACATAGGGTCTTAAGGGTTCCTTTGGTCATTCTATCTTATAGTAATGGATCATTTTCAATTTACTCTAATTTTCTGGGGCCCCTATACCATATATATACCATATATCTGGTAAGTTGCTCCCTTTCTGGTCCTTGGTCTTCGACTTTATCTGACCCATCCGGGAATTTAACTAGTGGCAATTCCCACAGCCCTTCGTTGCCCACAGGGAGAGTGACTTGCAGGGGGTTTAGGACCTACCAATCATCCAGGTATCACTCCATTCACCGGCCCAGCGCCACCAACAGGAGATTTGGACCAGTGAGAAAACAAAAAGACCTGTTTTTGTTTTTTCATTTCTTCACGTCTAGTTCTTGCTTGGTGTGTTTTTGACGTCTTTTGGGGTCTCCGTTGGGTTTCGTTGGGTTTTCAGTGGTCATCATGGTGGAAAAGGGTAAATTGTGGGTTTTGGAGAACTTCCGGTAGGTTTAGGGGAACTTTTCGCGTGGATTCATGGTATTTGGGTTTTCTTCTTTATGGGGGAGTGATCCTCTCCTTTCTTCATTATGTTAAATAGGAGTAAATTGTGGGTTTTGGAGAACATCAGGTAGGTTTAGGGTGGTTTTGGGGTGGATCTATGGTTTTGGGGGATTTTCTTCCAGTTTTGGTGGTGATGCCGTTCTTGTTTGGGGCGTTTTGATGTTTTTTGGGGTCTCTGTTGGGTTCTGTTGGGTTCTCGTTGGTCATCGTGTTGGAAAAGGGTAAATTGTGGGTTTTGGAGAACATCAGGTAGGTTTAGGGTGTCTTTGGGGTGGATCTATGGTTTTGGGGGATTTTCTTCCAGTTTTGGTGGTGATGCCGTTCTTGTTTGGGGTGTTTTTGACGTGTTTTGGTGTCTCCATTAGGTTTTGTTGGGTTCTTGTTTGTCATTATGTTAAATAGGAGTGGATTGTGGGTTTTGGAGAACATCAGGTAGGTTTAGGGTGGTTTTGGGGTGGATCTATGGTTTTGGGGGATTTTCTTCCAGTTTTGGGGGTGATGCCGTTCTTGTTTGGGGTGTTTTTGACGTTTTTTGGGGTCTCCGTTGGGTTTTGTTGGGTTCTCGTTGGTTATCATGGTGGAAAAGGGTAAATTGTGGGTTTTGGAGAAAATCAGGTAGGTTTAGGGTGGTTTTGGGGTGGATCTATGGTTTTGGGGGATTTTCTTCCAGTTTTGGTGGTGATGCCGTTCTTGTTTGGGGTGTTTTTGACGTGTTTTGGTGTCTCCATTAGGTTTTGTTGGGTTCTTGTTTGTCATTATGTTAAATAGGAGTGGATTGTGGGTTTTGGAGAACATCAGGAAGGTTTAGGGTGGTTTTGGGGTGGATCTATGGTTTTGGGGGACTTTCTTCCAGTTTTGGGGGTGATGCCGTTCTTGTTTGGGGTGTTTTTGACGTTTTTTGGGGTCTCTGTTGGGTTCTGTTGGGTTCTCGTTGGTCATCGTGTTGGAAAAGGGTAAATTGTGGGTTTTGGAGAACATCAGGTAGGTTTAGGGTGTCTTTGGGGTGGATCTATGGTTTTGGGGGATTTTCTTCCAGTTTTGGTGGTTATGCCGTTCTTGTTTGTGTTTTTTTTTGACGTTTTTTGGGGTCTCCGTTGGGTTTTGTTGGGTTCTCGTTGGTTATCATGGTGGAAAAGGGTAAATTGTGGGTTTTGGAGAACATCAGGTAGGTTTAGGGTGGTTTTGGGGTGGATCTATGGTTTTGGCGTATTTTCTTCCAGTTTTGGGGGTGATGCCGATATTTTTTGGGGTGTTTTTTACGTGTTTTGGGGTCTCCATTAGGTTTTGTTGGGTTCTTGTTTGTCATTATGTTAAATAGGAGTGGATTGTTGGTTTTGGAGAACATCAGGTAGGTTTAGGGTGGTTTTGTGGTGGATCTATGGTTTTGGGGGATTTTCTTCCAGTTTTGGTGGTGATGCCGTTCTTGTTTTGGGTGTTTTTGACGTTTTTTGGGGTCTCTGTTGGGTTCTGTTGGGTTCTCGTTGGTCATCGTGTTGGAAAAGGGTAAATTGTGGTTTTTGGAGAAGATCAGGTAGGTTTAGGGTGTTTTTGGGGTGGATCTATGGTTTTGGGGGATTTTCTTCCAGTTTTGGTGGTGATGCCGTTCTTGTTTGGGGTGTTTTTGACGTTTTTTGGATCTCTGTTGTGTTCTGTTGGGTTCTCGTTGGTTATCATGGTGGAAAAGGGTAAATTGTGGTTTTTGGAGAACATCAGGTAGGTTTAGGGTGCCTTTGGGGTGGATCTATGATTTTGGGGGATTTTCTTCCAGTTTTGGGGGTGATGCCGTTCTTGTTTGTGTTTTTTTTTGACGTTTTTTGGGGTCTCCGTTGGGTTTTGTTGTGTTCTCGTTGGTTATCATGGTGGAAAAGGGTAAATTGTGGGTTTTGGAGAACATCAGGTAGGTTTAGGGTGGTTTTGGGGTGGATCTATGGTTTTGGCGTATTTTCTTCCAGTTTTGGGGGTGATGCCGATATTTTTTGGGGTGTTTTTTACGTGTTTTGGGGTCTCCATTAGGTTTTGTTGGGTTCTTGTTTGTCATTATGTTAAATAGGAGTGGATTGTGGGTTTTGGAGAACATCAGGTAGGTTTAGGGTGGTTTTGTGGTGGATCTATGGTTTTGGGGGATTTTCTTCCAGTTTTGGTGGTGATGCCGTTCTTGTTTGGGGTGTTTTTGACGTTTTTTGGGGTCTCTGTTGGGTTCTGTTGGGTTCTCGTTGGTCATCGTGTTGGAAAAGGGTAAATTGTGGTTTTTGGAGAAGATCAGGTAGGTTTAGGGTGTTTTTGGGGTGGATCTATGGTTTTGGGGGATTTTCTTCCAGTTTTGGGGGTGATGCCGTTCTTGTTTGGGGTGTTTTTGACGTTTTTTGGATCTCTGTTGTGTTCTGTTGGGTTCTCGTTGGTTATCATGGTGGAAAAGGGTAAATTGTGGTTTTTGGAGAACATCAGGTAGGTTTAGGGTGTCTTTGGGGTGGATCTATGATTTTGGGGGATTTTCTTCCAGTTTTGGGGGTGATGCCGTTCTTGTTTGTGTTTTTTTTTGACGTTTTTTGGGGTCTCCGTTGGGTTTTGTTGGGTTCTCGTTGGTTATCATGGTGGAAAAGGGTAAATTGTGGGTTTTGGAGAACATCAGGTAGGTTTAGGGTGGTTTTGGGGTGGATCTATGGTTTTGGCGTATTTTCTTCCAGTTTTGGGGGTGATGCCGATATTTTTTGGGGTGTTTTTTACGTGTTTTGGGGTCTCCATTAGGTTTTGTTGGGTTCTTGTTTGTCATTATGTTAAATAGGAGTGGATTGTGGGTTTTGGAGAACATCAGGTAGGTTTAGGGTGGTTTTGTGGTGGATCTATGGTTTTGGGGGATTTTCTTCCAGTTTTGGTGGTGATGCCGTTCTTGTTTGGGGTGTTTTTGACGTTTTTTGGGGTCTCTGTTGGGTTCTGTTGGGTTCTCGTTGGTCATCGTGTTGGAAAAGGGTAAATTGTGGTTTTTGGAGAAGATCAGGTAGGTTTAGGGTGTTTTTGGGGTGGATCTATGGTTTTGGGGGATTTTCTTCCAGCTTTGGTGGTGATGCCGTTCTTGTTTGGGGTGTTTTTGACGTTTTTTGGGATCTCTGTTGTGTTCTGTTGGGTTCTCGTTGGTTATCATGGTGGAAAAGGGTAAATTGTGGGTTTTGGAGAACATCAGGTAGGTTTAGGGTGGTTTTGGGGTGGATCTATGGTTTTGGGGGATTTTCTTCCAGTTTTGGTGGTGATGCCGTTCTTGTTTGGGGTGTTTTTTACGTGTTTTGGGGTCTCCATTAGGATTTGTTGGGTTCTTGTTTGTCATTATGTTAAATAGGAGTGGATTGTGGGTTTTGGAGAAGATCAGGTAGGTTTAGGGTGGTTTTGAAGTGGATCTATGGTTTTGGGGGATTTTCGTCCAGTTTTGGTGGTTATCCTTTTCTTGTTTGGGGTGTTTTTGACTTGTTTTGGTGTCTCCATTAGGTTTTGTTGGGTTCTTGTTTGTCATTATGTTAAATAGGAGTGGATTGTGGGTTTTGGAGAACATCAGGAAGGTTTAGGGTGGTTTTGGGGTGGATCTATGGTTTTGGGGGATTTTCTTCCAGTTTTGGGGGTGATGCCGTTCTTGTTTGGGGTGTTTTTAACGTTTTTTGGGGTCTCTGTTGGGTTCTGTTGGGTTCTCGTTGGTCATCGTGTTGGAAAAGGGTAAATTGTGGGTTTTGGAGAAAATCAGGTAGGTTTAGGGTGTCTTTGGGGTGGATCTATGGTTTTGGCGTATTTTCTTCCAGTTTTGGTGGTGATGCCGTTCTTGTTTGGGGTGTTTTTGACGTGTTTTGGTGTCTCCATTAGGTTTTGTTGGGTTCTTGTTTGTCATTATGTTAAATAGGTGTGGATTGTGGGTTTTGGAGAACATCAGGTAGGTTTAGGGTGGTTTTGGGGTGGATCTATGGTTTTGGCGTATTTTCTTCCAGTTTTGGGGGTGATGCCGATATTTTTTGGGGTGTTTTTTACGTGTTTTGGGGTCTCCATTAGGATTTGTTGGGTTCTTGTTTGTCATTATGTTAAATAGGAGTGGATTGTGGGTTTTGGAGAAGATCAGGTAGGTTTAGGGTGGTTTTGTGGTGGATCTATGGTTTTGGGGGATTTTCTTCCAGTTTTGGTGGTGATGCCGTTCTTGTTTGGGGTGTTTTTGACGTGTTTTGGTGTCTCCATTAGGTTTTGTTGGGTTCTTGTTTGTCATTATGTTAAATAGGTGTGGATTGTGGGTTTTGGAGAACATCAGGAAGGTTTAGGGTGGTTTTGGGGTGGATCTATGGTTTTGGGGGACTTTCTTCCAGTTTTGGGGGTGATGCCGTTCTTGTTTGGGGTGTTTTTGACGTTTTTTGGGGTCTCTGTTGGGTTCTGTTTGGTTCTCGTTGGTCATCGTGTTGGAAAAGGGTAAATTGTGGGTTTTGGAGAACATCAGGTAGGTTTAGGGTGTCTTTGGGGTGGATCTATGGTTTTGGGGGATTTTCTTCCAGTTTTGGGGGTGATGCCGTTCTTGTTTGTGTTTTTTTTTGACGTTTTTTGGTGTCCCCGTTGGGTTTTGTTAGGTTCTCGTTGGTTATCATGGTGGAAAAGGGTAAATTGTGGGTTTTGGAGAACATCAGGTAGGTTTAGGGTGGTTTTGGGGTGGATCTATGGTTTTGGCGTATTTTCTTCCAGTTTTGGGGGTGATGCCGATATTTTTTGGGGTGTTTTTTACGTGTTTTGGGGTCTCCATTAGGTTTTGTTGGGTTCTTGTTTGTCATTATGTTAAATAGGAGTGGATTGTGGGTTTTGGAGAACATCAGGTAGGTTTAGGGTGGTTTTGGGGTGGATCTATGGTTTTGGGGGATTTTCTTCCAGTTTTGGGGGTGATGCCGTTCTTGTTTGGGGTGTTTTTGACGTTTTTTGGGGTCTCTGTTGGGTTCTGTTGGGTTCTCGTTGGTCATCGTGTTGGAAAAGGGTAAATTGTGGTTTTTGGAGAAGATTAGGTAGGTTTAGGGTGTCTTTGGGGTGGATCTATGGTTTTGGGGGATTTTCTTCCAGTTTTGGGGGTGATGCCGTTCTTGTTTGGGGTGTTTTTTACGTGTTTTGGTGTCTCCATTAGGTTTTGTTGGGTTCTTGTTTGTCATTATGTTAAATAGGTGTGGATTGTGGGTTTTGGAGAAGATCAGGTAGGTTTAGGGTGGTTTGGGGTGGATCTATGGTTTTGGGGGATTTTCTTCCAGTTTTGGTGGTGATGCCGTTCTTGTTTGGGGTGTTTTTGACGTTTTTTGGGGTCTCTGTTGGGTTCTGTTGGGTTCTCGTTGGTCATCGTGTTGGAAAAGGGTAAATTGTGGTTTTGGAGAACATCAGGTAGGTTTAGGGTGTTTTTGGGGTGGATCTATGGTTTTGGGGGATTTTCTTCCAGTTTTGTTGGTGATGCCGTTCTTGTTTGGGGTGTTTTTGACGTTTTTTGGGGTCTCCGTTGGGTTCTGTTGGGTTCTCGTTGGTTATCATGGTGGAAAAGGGTAAATTGTGGTTTTTGGAGAACATCAGGTAGGTTTAGGGTGCCTTTGGGGTGGATCTATGATGTTGGGGGATTTTCTTCCAGTTTTGGGGGTGATGCCGTTCTTGTTTGGGGTGTTTTTGACGTTTTTTGGGCTCTCTGTTGGGTTTTGTTGGGTTCTCGTTGGTTATCATGGTGGAAAAGGGTAAATTGTGGGTTTTGGAGAACATCAGGTAGGTTTAGGGTGGTTTTGGGGTGGATCTATGGTTTTGGCGTATTTTCTTCCAGTTTTGGGGGTGATGCCGATATTTTTTGGGGTGTTTTTTACGTGTTTTGGGGTCTCCATTAGGATTTGTTGGGTTCTTGTTTGTCATTATGTTAAATAGGAGTGGATTGTGGGTTTTGGAGAAGATCAGGTAGGTTTAGGGTGGTTTTGTGGTGGATCTATGGTTTTGGGGGATTTTCGTCCAGTTTTGGTGGTGATCCTTTTCTTGTTTGGGGTGTTTTTGACGTGTTTTGGTGTCTCCATTAGGTTTTGTTGTGTTCTTGTTTGTCATTATGTTAAATAGGAGTGGATTGTGGGTTTTGGAGAACATCAGGAAGGTTTAGGGTGGTTTTGGGGTGGATCTATGGTTTTGGGGGATTTTCTTCCAGTTTTGGTGGTGATGCCGTTCTTGTTTGGGGTGTTTTTGACGTTTTTGGGGTCTCTGTTGGGTTCTGTTGGGTTCTCGTTGGTCATCGTGTTGGAAAAGGGTAAATTGTGGTTTTTGGAGAACATCAGGTAGGTTTAGGGTGTCTTTGGGGTGGATCTATGGTTTTGGCGTATTTTCTTCCAGTTTTGGGGGTGATGCCGTTCTTGTTTGTGTTTTTTTTTGACGTTTTTTGGGGTCTCCGTTGGGTTTTGTTGTGTTCTCGTTGGTTATCATGGTGGAAAAGGGTAAATTGTGGGTTTTGGAGAACATCAGGTAGGTTTAGGGTGGTTTTGGGGTGGATCTATGGTTTTGGCGTATTTTCTTCCAGTTTTGGGGGTGATGCCGATATTTTTTGGGGTGTTTTTTACGTGTTTTGGGGTCTCCATTAGGTTTTGTTGGGTTCTTGTTTGTCATTATGTTAAATAGGAGTGGATTGTGGGTTTTGGAGAACATCAGGTAGGTTTAGGGTGGTTTTGTGGTGGATCTATGGTTTTGGGGGATTTTCTTCCAGTTTTGGTGGTGATGCCGTTCTTGTTTGGGGTGTTTTTGACGTTTTTTGGGGTCTCTGTTGGGTTCTGTTGGGTTCTCGTTGGTCATCGTGTTGGAAAAGGGTAAATTGTGGTTTTTGGAGAAGATCAGGTAGGTTTAGGGTGTTTTTGGGGTGGATCTATGGTTTTGGGGGATTTTCTTCCAGTTTTGGGGGTGATGCCGTTCTTGTTTGGGGTGTTTTTGACGTTTTTTGGATCTCTGTTGTGTTCTGTTGGGTTCTCGTTGGTTATCATGGTGGAAAAGGGTAAATTGTGGTTTTTGGAGAACATCAGGTAGGTTTAGGGTGTCTTTGGGGTGGATCTATGATTTTGGGGGATTTTCTTCCAGTTTTGGGGGTGATGCCGTTCTTGTTTGTGTTTTTTTTTGACGTTTTTTGGGGTCTCCGTTGGGTTTTGTTGGGTTCTCGTTGGTTATCATGGTGGAAAAGGGTAAATTGTGGGTTTTGGAGAACATCAGGTAGGTTTAGGGTGGTTTTGGGGTGGATCTATGGTTTTGGCGTATTTTCTTCCAGTTTTGGGGGTGATGCCGATATTTTTTGGGGTGTTTTTTACGTGTTTTGGGGTCTCCATTAGGTTTTGTTGGGTTCTTGTTTGTCATTATGTTAAATAGGAGTGGATTGTGGGTTTTGGAGAACATCAGGTAGGTTTAGGGTGGTTTTGTGGTGGATCTATGGTTTTGGGGGATTTTCTTCCAGTTTTGGTGGTGATGCCGTTCTTGTTTGGGGTGTTTTTGACGTTTTTTGGGGTCTCTGTTGGGTTCTGTTGGGTTCTCGTTGGTCATCGTGTTGGAAAAGGGTAAATTGTGGTTTTTGGAGAAGATCAGGTAGGTTTAGGGTGTTTTTGGGGTGGATCTATGGTTTTGGGGGATTTTCTTCCAGTTTTGGTGGTGATGCCGTTCTTGTTTGGGGTGTTTTTGACGTTTTTTGGATCTCTGTTGTGTTCTGTTGGGTTCTCGTTGGTTATCATGGTGGAAAAGGGTAAATTGTGGTTTTTGGAGAACATCAGGTAGGTTTAGGGTGCCTTTGGGGTGGATCTATGATTTTGGGGGATTTTCTTCCAGTTTTGGTGGTGATGCCGTTCTTGTTTGGGGTGTTTTTGACGTTTTTTGGGATCTCTGTTGGGTTTTGTTGGGTTCTCGTTGGTTATCATGGTGGAAAAGGGTAAATTGTGGGTTTTGGAGAACATCAGGTAGGTTTAGGGTGGTTTTGGGGTGGATCTATGGTTTTGGGGGATTTTCTTCCAGTTTTGGTGGTGATGCCGTTCTTGTTTGGGGTGTTTTTTACGTGTTTTGGGGTCTCCATTAGGATTTGTTGGGTTCTTGTTTGTCATTATGTTAAATAGGAGTGGATTGTGGGTTTTGGAGAAGATCAGGTAGGTTTAGGGTGGTTTTGAAGTGGATCTATGGTTTTGGGGGATTTTCGTCCAGTTTTGGTGGTTATCCTTTTCTTGTTTGGGGTGTTTTTGACTTGTTTTGGTGTCTCCATTAGGTTTTGTTGGGTTCTTGTTTGTCATTATGTTAAATAGGAGTGGATTGTGGGTTTTGGAGAACATCAGGAAGGTTTAGGGTGGTTTTGGGGTGGATCTATGGTTTTGGGGGATTTTCTTCCAGTTTTGGGGGTGATGCCGTTCTTGTTTGGGGTGTTTTTAACGTTTTTTGGGGTCTCTGTTGGGTTCTGTTGGGTTCTCGTTGGTCATCGTGTTGGAAAAGGGTAAATTGTGGGTTTTGGAGAACATCAGGAAGGTTTAGGGTGGTTTTGGGGTGGATCTATGGTTTTGGGGGATTTTCTTCCAGTTTTGGGGGTGATGCCGTTCTTGTTTGGGGTGTTTTTGACGTTTTTTGGGGTCTCCGTTGGGTTTTGTTGGGTTCTCGTTGCTTATCATGGTGGAAAAGGGTAAATTGTGGGTTTTGGAGAAAATCAGGTAGGTTTAGGGTGTCTTTGGGGTGGATCTATGGTTTTGGCGTATTTTCTTCCAGTTTTGGTGGTGATGCCGTTCTTGTTTGGGGTGTTTTTGACGTGTTTTGGTGTCTCCATTAGGTTTTGTTGGGTTCTTGTTTGTCATTATGTTAAATAGGTGTGGATTGTGGGTTTTGGAGAACATCAGGTAGGTTTAGGGTGGTTTTGGGGTGGATCTATGGTTTTGGCGTATTTTCTTCCAGTTTTGGGGGTGATGCCGATATTTTTTGGGGTGTTTTTTACGTGTTTTGGGGTCTCCATTAGGATTTGTTGGGTTCTTGTTTGTCATTATGTTAAATAGGAGTGGATTGTGGGTTTTGGAGAAGATCAGGTAGGTTTAGGGTGGTTTTGTGGTGGATCTATGGTTTTGGGGGATTTTCTTCCAGTTTTGGTGGTGATGCCGTTCTTGTTTGGGGTGTTTTTGACGTGTTTTGGTGTCTCCATTAGGTTTTGTTGGGTTCTTGTTTGTCATTATGTTAAATAGGTGTGGATTGTGGGTTTTGGAGAACATCAGGAAGGTTTAGGGTGGTTTTGGGGTGGATCTATGGTTTTGGGGGACTTTCTTCCAGTTTTGGGGGTGATGCCGTTCTTGTTTGGGGTGTTTTTGACGTTTTTTGGGGTCTCTGTTGGGTTCTGTTTGGTTCTCGTTGGTCATCGTGTTGGAAAAGGGTAAATTGTGGGTTTTGGAGAACATCAGGTAGGTTTAGGGTGTCTTTGGGGTGGATCTATGGTTTTGGGGGATTTTCTTCCAGTTTTGGGGGTGATGCCGTTCTTGTTTGTGTTTTTTTTTGACGTTTTTTGGTGTCCCCGTTGGGTTTTGTTAGGTTCTCGTTGGTTATCATGGTGGAAAAGGGTAAATTGTGGGTTTTGGAGAACATCAGGTAGGTTTAGGGTGGTTTTGGGGTGGATCTATGGTTTTGGCGTATTTTCTTCCAGTTTTGGGGGTGATGCCGATATTTTTTGGGGTGTTTTTTACGTGTTTTGGGGTCTCCATTAGGTTTTGTTGGGTTCTTGTTTGTCATTATGTTAAATAGGAGTGGATTGTGGGTTTTGGAGAACATCAGGTAGGTTTAGGGTGGTTTTGGGGTGGATCTATGGTTTTGGGGGATTTTCTTCCAGTTTTGGGGGTGATGCCGTTCTTGTTTGGGGTGTTTTTGACGTTTTTTGGGGTCTCTGTTGGGTTCTGTTGGGTTCTCGTTGGTCATCGTGTTGGAAAAGGGTAAATTGTGGTTTTTGGAGAAGATTAGGTAGGTTTAGGGTGTCTTTGGGGTGGATCTATGGTTTTGGGGGATTTTCTTCCAGTTTTGGGGGTGATGCCGTTCTTGTTTGGGGTGTTTTTTATGTGTTTTGGTGTCTCCATTAGGTTTTGTTGGGTTCTTGTTTGTCATTATGTTAAATAGGTGTGGATTGTGGGTTTTGGAGAAGATCAGGTAGGTTTAGGGTGGTTTTGGGGTGGATCTATGGTTTTGGGGGATTTTCTTCCAGTTTTGGTGGTGATGCCGTTCTTGTTTGGGGTGTTTTTGACGTTTTTTGGGGTCTCTGTTGGGTTCTGTTGGGTTCTCGTTGGTCATCGTGTTGGAAAAGGGTAAATTGTGGTTTTGGAGAACATCAGGTAGGTTTAGGGTGTTTTTGGGGTGGATCTATGGTTTTGGGGGATTTTCTTCCAGTTTTGTTGGTGATGCCGTTCTTGTTTGGGGTGTTTTTGACGTTTTTTGGGGTCTCCGTTGGGTTCTGTTGGGTTCTCGTTGGTTATCATGGTGGAAAAGGGTAAATTGTGGTTTTTGGAGAACATCAGGTAGGTTTAGGGTGCCTTTGGGGTGGATCTATGATGTTGGGGGATTTTCTTCCAGTTTTGGGGGTGATGCCGTTCTTGTTTGGGGTGTTTTTGACGTTTTTTGGGGTCTCTGTTGGGTTTTGTTGGGTTCTCGTTGGTTATCATGGTGGAAAAGGGTAAATTGTGGGTTTTGGAGAACATCAGGTAGGTTTAGGGTGGTTTTGGGGTGGATCTATGGTTTTGGCGTATTTTCTTCCAGTTTTGGGGGTGATGCCGATATTTTTTGGGGTGTTTTTTACGTGTTTTGGGGTCTCCATTAGGATTTGTTGGGTTCTTGTTTGTCATTATGTTAAATAGGAGTGGATTGTGGGTTTTGGAGAAGATCAGGTAGGTTTAGGGTGGTTTTGGGGTGGATCTATGGTTTTGGGGGATTTTCGTCCAGTTTTGGTGGTGATCCTTTTCTTGTTTGGGGTGTTTTTGACGTGTTTTGGTGTCTCCATTAGGTTTTGTTGTGTTCTTGTTTGTCATTATGTTAAATAGGAGTGGATTGTGGGTTTTGGAGAACATCAGGAAGGTTTAGGGTGGTTTTGGGGTGGATCTATGGTTTTGGGGGATTTTCTTCCAGTTTTGGTGGTGATGCCGTTCTTGTTTGGGGTGTTTTTGACGTTTTTGGGGTCTCTGTTGGGTTCTGTTGGGTTCTCGTTGGTCATCGTGTTGGAAAAGGGTAAATTGTGGTTTTTGGAGAACATCAGGTAGGTTTAGGGTGTCTTTGGGGTGGATCTATGGTTTTGGCGTATTTTCTTCCAGTTTTGGGGGTGATGCCGTTCTTGTTTGGGGTGTTTTTGACGTTTTTTGGGGTCTCTGTTGGGTTTTGTTGGGTTCTCGTTGGTTATCATGGTGGAAAAGGGTAAATTGTGGGTTTTGGAGAACATCAGGTAGGTTTAGGGTGTCTTTGGGGTGGATCTATGGTTTTGGGGGATTTTCTTCCAGTTTTGGGGGTGATGCCGATATTTTTTGGGGTGTTTTTTACGTGTTTTGGGGTCTCCATTAGGTTTTGTTGGGTTCTTGTTTGTCATTATGTTAAATAGGAGTGGATTGTGGGTTTTGGAGAACATCAGGTAGGTTTAGGGTGGTTTTGGGGTGGATCTATGGTTTTGGGGGGATTTTCTTCCAGTTTTGGTGGTGATGCCGTTCTTGTTTGGGGTGTTTTTGACGTGTTTTGGTGTCTCCATTAGGTTTTGTTGGGTTCTTGTTTGTCATTATGTTAAATAGGAGTGGATTGTGGGTTTTGGAGAACATCAGGTAGGTTTAGGGTGCCTTTGGGGTGGATCTATGGTTTTGGGGGATTTTCTTCCAGTTTTGTTGGTGATGCCGTTCTTGTGGGGGGGGTTTTGATGTTTTTTGGGGTCTCTGTTGGGTTCTGTTGGGTTCTCGTTGGTCATCGTGTTGGAAAAGGGTAAATTGTGGTTTTTGGAGAACATCAGGTAGGTTTAGGGTGTCTTTGGGGTGGATCTATGGTTTTGGGGGATTTTCTTCCAGTTTTGGGGGTGATGCCGATATTTTTTGGGGTGTTTTTTACGTGTTTTGGGGTCTCCATTAGGTTTTGTTGGGTTCTTGTTTGTCATTATGTTAAATAGGAGTGGATTGTTGGTTTTGGAGAAGATCAGGTTAGTTTCGGGTGGTTTTGGGGTGGATCTATGGTTTTGGCGTATTTTCTTCCAGTTTTGGGGGTGATGCCGTTCTTGTTTGGGGTGTTTTTTACGTGTTTTGGGGTCTCCATTAGGTTTTGTTGGGTTCTTGTTTGTCATTATGTTAAATAGGAGTGGATTGTGGGTTTTGGAGAACATCAGGTAGTTTTAGGGTGGTTTTGGGGTGGATCTATGGTTTTGGGGGATTTTCTTCCAGTTTTGGTGGTGATCCTTTTCTTGTTTGGTGTGTTTTTGACGTGTTTTGGTGTCTCCATTAGGTTTTGTTGGGTTCTTGTTTGTCATTATGTTTAATAGGTGTGGATTGTGGTTTTTGGAGAACATCAGGTAGGTTTAGGGTGTCTTTGGGGTGGATCTATGGTTTTGGGGGATTTTCTTCCAGTTTTGGTGGTGATGCCGTTCTTGTTTGGGGTGTTTTTGACGTTTTTTGGGGTCTCCGTTGGGTTTTGTTGGGTTCTCGTTGGTTATCATGGTGGAAAAGGGTAAATTGTGGGTTTTTGGAGAACATCAGGTAGGTTTAGGGTGGTTTTGGGGTGGATCTATGGTTTTGGGGGATTTTCTTCCAGTTTTGGGGGTGATGCCGATATTTTTTGGGGTGTTTTTTACGTGTTTTGGGGTCTCCATTAGGTTTTGTTGGGTTCTTGTTTGTCATTATGTTAAATAGGAGTGGATTGTGGGTTTTGGAGAACATCAGGTAGTTTTAGGGTGGTTTTGGGGTGGATCTATGGTTTTGGGGGATTTTCTTCCAGTTTTGGTGGTGATGCCGTTCTTGTTTGGGGGGTTTTGATGTTTTTTGGGGTCTCTGTTGGGTTCTGTTGGGTTCTCGTTGGTCATCGTGTTGGAAAAGGGTAAATTGTGGTTTTTGGAGAACATCAGGTAGGTTTAGGGTGTCTTTGGGGTGGATCTATGGTTTTGGGGGATTTTCTTCCAGTTTTGGTGGTGATGCCGTTCTTGTTTGGGGTGTTTTTGACGTTTTTTGGGGTCTCTGTTGCGTTCTGTTGGGTTCTCGTTGGTCATCGTGTTGGAAAAGGGTAAATTGTGGGTTTTGGAGAACATCAGGTAGGTTTAGGGTGCCTTTGGGGTGGATCTATGGTTTTGGGGGATTTTCTTCCAGTTTTGGGGCTGATGCCGTTCTTGTTTGGGGTGTTTTTGACGTTTTTTGGGGTCTCCGTTGGGTTTTGTTGGGTTCTCGTTGGTTATCATGGTGGAAAAGGGTAAATTGTGGGTTTTGGAGAACATCAGGTAGGTTTAGGGTGGTTTTGGGGTGGATCTATGGTTTTGGGGGATTTTTCTTCCAGTTTTGGTGGTGATGCCGTTCTTGTTTGGGGTGTTTTTGACGTGTTTTGGTGTCTCCATTAGGTTTTGTTGGGTTCTTGTTTGTCATTATGTTAAATAGGTGTGGATTGTGGTTTTTGGAGAACATCAGGAAGGATTAGGGTGGTTTTGGGGTGGATCTATGGTTTTGGGGGACTTTCTTCCAGTTTTGGGGGTGATGCCGTTCTTGTTTGGGGTGTTTTTGACGTTTTTTGGGGTCTCTGTTGGGTTCTGTTGGGTTCTCGTTGGTCATCGTGTTGGAAAAGTGTAAATTGTGGTTTTTGGAGAAGATCAGGTAGGTTTAGGGTGTTTTTGGGGTGGATCTATGGTTTTGGGGGATTTTCTTCCAGTTTTGGGGGTGATGCCGTTCTTGTTTGGGGTGTTTTTGACGTTTTTTGGATCTCTGTTGTGTTCTGTTGGGTTCTCGTTGGTTATCATGGTGGAAAAGGGTAAATTGTGGTTTTTGGAGAACATCAGGTAGGTTTAGGGTGCCTTTGGGGTGGATCTATGATTTTGGGGATTTTCTTCCAGTTTTGGGGGTGATGCCGTTCTTGTTTGTGTTTTTTTTTGACGTTTTTTGGGGTCTCCGTTGGGTTTTGTTGGGTTCTCGTTGGTTATCATGGTGGAAAAGGGTAAATTGTGGGTTTTGGAGAACATCAGGTAGGTTTAGGGTGTTTTTGGGGTGGATCTATGGTTTTGGGGGATTTTCTTCCAGTTTTGGTGGTGATGCCGTTCTTGTTTGGGGTGTTTTTGACGTTTTTTGGATCTCTGTTGTGTTCTGTTGGGTTCTCGTTGGTTATCATGGTGGAAAAGGGTAAATTGTGGTTTTTGGAGAACATCAGGTAGGTTTAGGGTGCCTTTGGGGTGGATCTATGATTTTGGGGGATTTTCTTCCAGTTTTGGGGGTGATGCCGTTCTTGTTTGGGGTGTTTTTGACGTTTTTTGGGGTCTCTGTTGGGTTTTGTTGGGTTCTCGTTGGTTATCATGGTGGAAAAGGGTAAATTGTGGGTTTTGGAGAACATCAGGTAGGTTTAGGGTGGTTTTGGGGTGGATCTATGGTTTTGGGGGATTTTCTTCCAGTTTTGGTGGTGATGCCGTTCTTGTTTGGGGTGTTTTTGACGTGTTTTGGGGTCTCCATTAGGATTTGTTGGGTTCTTGTTTGTCATTATGTTAAATAGGAGTGGATTGTGGGTTTTGGAGAAGATCAGGTAGGTTTAGGGTGGTTTTGGGGTGGATCTATGGTTTTGGGGGATTTTCGTCCAGTTTTGGTGGTGATCCTTTTCTTGTTTGGGGTGTTTTTGACGTGTTTGGTGTCTCCATTAGGTTTTGTTGGGTTCTTGTTTGTCATTATGTTAAATAGGAGTGGATTGTTGGTTTTGGAGAACATCAGGAAGGTTTAGGATGGTTTTGGGGTGGATCTATGGTTTTGGGGGATTTTCTTCCAGTTTTGGTGGTGATGCCGTTCTTGTTTGGGGTGTTTTTGACGTTTTTTGGGTCTCTGTTGGGTTCTGTTGGGTTCTCGTTGGTCATCGTGTTGGAAAAGGGTAAATTGTGGTTTTTGGAGAACATCAGGTAGGTTTAGGGTGGTTTTGGGGTGGATCTATGGTTTTGGGGGATTTTCTTCCAGTTTTGGGGGTGATGCCGTTCTTGTTTGGGGTGTTTTTGACGTTTTTTGGGGTCTCCGTTGGGTTTTGTTGGGTTCTCGTTGGTTATCATGGTGGAAAAGGGTAAATTGTGGGTTTTGGAGAAAATCAGGTAGGTTTAGGGTGGTTTTGGGGTGGATCTATGGTTTTGGGGGATTTTCTTCCAGTTTTGGTGGTGATGCCGTTCTTGTTTGGGGTGTTTTTTACGTGTTTTGGGGTCTCCATTAGGATTTGTTGGGTTCTTGTTTGTCATTATGTTAAATAGGAGTGGATTGTGGGTTTTGGAGAAGATCAGGTAGGTTTAGGGTGGTTTTGGGGTGGATCTATGGTTTTGGGGGATTTTCGTCCAGTTTTGGTGGTGATCCTTTTCTTGTTTGGGGTGTTTTTGACTTGTTTTGGTGTCTCCATTAGGTTTTGTTGGGTTCTTGTTTGTCATTATGTTAAATAGGAGTGGATTGTTGGTTTTGGAGAACATCAGGAAGGTTTAGGATGGTTTTGGGGTGGATCTATGGTTTTGGGGGATTTTCTTCCAGTTTTGGGGGTTATGCCGTTCTTGTTTGGGGTGTTTTTGACGTTTTTTGGGATCTCTGTTGGGTTCTGTTGGGTTCTCGTTGGTCATCGTGTTGGAAAAGGGGTAAATTGTGGTTTTTGGAGAACATCAGGTAGGTTTAGGGTGGTTTTGGGGTGGATCTATGGTTTTGGCGTATTTTCTTCCAGTTTTGGGGGTGATGCCGTTCTTGTTTGGGGTGTTTTTGACGTTTTTGGGGTCTCCGTTGGGTTTTGTTGGGTTCTCGTTGGTTATCATGGTGGAAAAGGGTAAATTGTGGGTTTTGGAGAAAATCAGGTAGGTTTAGGGTGGTTTTGGGGTGGATCTATGGTTTTGGGGGATTTTCTTCCAGTTTTGGTGGTGATGCCGTTCTTGTTTGGGGTGTTTTTGACGTGTTTTGGTGTCTCCATTAGGTTTTGTTGGGTTCTTGTTTGTCATTATGTTAAATAGGTGTGGATTGTGGGTTTTGGAGAACATCAGGAAGGTTTAGGGTGGTTTTGGGGTGGATCTATGGTTTTGGGGGACTTTCTTCCAGTTTTGGGGGTGATGCCGTTCTTGTTTGGGTTGTTTTTGACGTTTTTTGGGGTCTCTGTTGGGTTCTGTTTGGTTCTCGTTGGTCATCGTGTTGGAAAAGGGTAAATTGTGGGTTTTGGAGAACATCAGGTAGGTTTAGGGTGTCTTTGGGGTGGATCTATGGTTTTGGGGATTTTCTTCCAGTTTTGGTGGTGATGCCGTTCTTGTTTGTGTTTTTTTTTGACGTTTTTTGGGGTCCCCGTTGGGTTTTGTTAGGTTCTCGTTGGTTATCATGGTGGAAAAGGGTAAATTGTGGGTTTTGGAGAACATCAGGTAGGTTTAGGGTGGTTTTGGGGTGGATCTATGGTTTTGGCGTATTTTCTTCCAGTTTTGGGGGTGATGCCGATATTTTTTGGGTGTTTTTTACGTGTTTTGGGGTCTCCATTAGGTTTTGTTGGGTTCTTGTTTGTCATTATGTTAAATAGGAGTGGATTGTGGGTTTTGGAGAACATCAGGTAGGTTTAGGGTGGTTTTTGGGGTGGATCTATGGTTTTGGGGGATTTTCTTCCA
>NW_028137644.1:0-15000 GCF_965140915.1 Aythya marila
AAAGATTATAGATGGAGAGGAACTTGGCATTAGGTGCTACAAACAGAATGGCAGTTAGCCTTGCCTTAGAAGAATTAAAATGGTTGACTAAAGTTTTTTTTTTGTTGTTTTTTTTTTTCCCCAAAACATTGTGTTGACCAGCCAATTTGAATTTGGTGGTATTAAAGCTGTCTGCAATAAGTTTTTCTGGTTTGGATTGTAGCTAGCTCCTCTAGGTGCTCCTGCAGAATAGTATTTTTTTAAATACCTTTCTTCGAAACAAACAAACAAGATCTCTTTTTAAATTTAACTTTCTTGCAGTCGTTAATGATGGAATTGCTCCGCCACAGAGCATTCTTTTTCCACCTGAGAAGATTTGTATGGATTGGCGAGAAACACAAAGTGTTGGAGTTGGCCTGTACAATCTTGGCAACACATGTTTTCTTAATGCTACTCTGCAGTGTTTGACCTACACACCCCCACTTGCCAATTACATGCTTTCTCTTGAGCACAGCCAGTCATGTGAGTACTTCCTAACAGTATTTTGAACCTGTTGGATAGCTCTGAAGGTGAAAGAACAGCAGTGATTCTGTGAGATAAGCTTATTTGCCTGATTTTACCTGTAGCAGCTGGCTTTGAGCACTGTATTAGCAGTGGGCTCCGAATAGCATATGGAGTGCAATTAATGCACCATGGTTTATTTATTTATTTAGTTATTTGTTTGTTTGTTTGTTTATTAAAGGATCATTTATTGCTTCATGGGAATAATGAAGTGCATTGGACAGTAATGCATTTAGTAGTAATTTTAGAGAGTAATACATTTTGCAGCCTGTGGAGTTCACATTCCTGTCAGCCTTTACAACTGCGACTTTGCAGTAGTCTTTTAGATTTCTCATCACAAAATGCATTTGAATACAGGCTTAGTGGATATTTTTCTTCTGTCAAGTTGTGTGAAATGAAATGTTACAAGACTGTTGGGACATTGGCATCTTGGGAGAATAGAAGGTAGCAAGGAGAGTGGATATGGTATCTATAGCTTAAATTGTACTTAGATGTTTGTAGGTATGGATATTTCGCTGGACTGGGATGCTTTGTTCTTTCACTCTTCAGGTCGTGAACAAGATTTTTGCATGATGTGCACGATGGAGACTCACATTAACCAGGCCCTGCGTTGCACTGTTGATGCCATCGAGCCTACACATGTTATCAGTAATCTCAGTCGTAAGTGGCTTCAGATGTGTTTCTTTTCGATAGCTTGTAATCTTCAAATAATTATTTGATGTGTCTAAGTGGTTTTAACACTCCAATGAAGAGAGATTTTAGAAATACAAGAATGATTTCATTTTTAAATGAGGTCAATACTATCATCTTCTTATTTAGGAATAGGAGAACATTTCCGTTTTGGCAGTCAAGAAGACGCACACGAGTTCTTGCGCTATACTGTTGATGCTATGCAGGAAGCGTGCTTGAACGGAAGCACCGAGTAAGCATAAACAAGTTCACTTTCATACATTCTCTAGCACCTTCTAGTCCTTTATTTACTCTCAGAAATGATCTCTAGCACCTTTTAGTGCCTTATTTACTATCAGCAACACAAGTCTACATCATCCTTGGTTTTCATCAAACTCTTTGAAGAGTTAACTCTGTGCCTTAAATCTTCTGAGGTCTGATTATAATTTATTTCCAGATTGGACAGATCTTCTCAAGCTACCACCATCATTCATCAAATATTTGGAGGATTTCTAAGATCGAGAGGTACTTGAAAAAATACTCCTGTCCTTAGAACTGATCTGTGTCTTTTGTCGGTAGTAAAGCAGTCTGTAGTTTGTCTAAAGTAGTATCTGTCAACAACTTGAATTTGGACAGTTAGTCTCCTTCACATAATGTTAAGCATTTATATTTTGTTTCCAGTGAAGTGCTTGAATTGCAAAGCAGTTTCAGATACGTATGAGGCATTTCTTGATATCACTTTGGATATAAAGGTAAGGTGTTTTCTAAATATAATTCATGATGTTTAAGTACATGCATAACTTTCTTAATTAAACTTGTTTAACTTAAAAAACCAAACCACATATAATGTTAAAACATAAGAGCTTGGTGGTGCTAAGGAAGTGGATTGGACTTTGTCCTTCCGTGGAACCCATGTAAATAGTCTCCACATTTGCATTGGGTTTAAGGGGAAAGAATTCTCTTTCTGCAAAAATTATAATGCTGTCCTACTTCTTTGTTGTTCTACCTCAATATACATCTAATTGTTAGACTGATGAATTTGTCCCCAGTATTGATGACAAAGCACACTATAGATGCTGTCTAGGCTACTGGAAAAGTATTTGTTCCAAAGTCAAATGCCTTCCAGGTGAGGTCAATGCTGAGCATGCTCTTTCTGCCTCCTTCTTCACAGTGCTCCTAGTAGATCGCTTGAGTATGTTAGTAAGATTCTCTTATAAACTACTAGTATGTCTCTGGAATTCTGAATTACGGTGACTTTACGCTCTTCTTTCTCGCTGCTCTAGGCGGTTTCATCTGTTAGCAGAGCTCTGGAACTCTTTGTGAAACCTGAAGAGCTGGATGGAGAGAATTGCTATAAATGTAGCGAGTAAGATTTTGACGTCAGTTTTCTATGTTTCATGACTCTGTTGGACTACCTCTAAACTTTGGATCTACTTACAAGTTTTGTGGAAGTTTATAAAAGACTTGGATTTTTGTTTCTTTGGAGGGGGGAAGTCTTGTTCATAGGCATTCCCTATGGGTTTGCAATTCTCTGGCTTGTATTTTGCCATCAGAATTCAAAAAGAGCTACTTTTGTTCTTTCTATTTATTAGCTCTCAACAGTAC
Organism: Aythya marila; assembly: GCF_965140915.1. Classification (NCBI taxonomy): domain Eukaryota; kingdom Metazoa; phylum Chordata; class Aves; order Anseriformes; family Anatidae; genus Aythya; species Aythya marila. The sequence continues at coordinate 2,815 of NW_028137644.1, forward strand.
TTTTCTTGATGTAAACTGCCCAGTTTCCATTGTTCTCTGGGCTAGTGGCTAATTTTCACTGCTTACACCGTAGGTCCTACCTTGGAGCGGGCAATGTGTCAAACTGAACTATTTTGTTTCAAAGGATGGCAGATGGGTTCAGTGTCTTTCCAGACAAGCTCAGTACATGAAGACTTCCTACTGTTAAATGTCTCCCTCCTGTAGAATGACCATGTGCTTCTGTTGTATTTTTGATGTTGATAGTGGACCTATGTTGGAGATTATTTGCAATTTCTAGCCCTGGGGACCAAGGCTCTCTCGTTCCGCTTTCAGTATTTGTATTTCCCTTGAAAGCTGAAAGAATGTATCCAGGATTGGAGTTCAAATAGCCACTTTTGTAGACCAAGAAATGGTACCTTGCCATCCAACCTGGTCATACCCTTTTGTGAGAGATTCCTGTTCCCGCTATGCTCTGAGTTGTTGGGAAAATTTACCTTCTTCTGTGTATTAACAAACCTGACACGCAGTGCATGGGTTTATGAAAAGAAAAAAGACCAACCTATTATGCAAGTAAATATCATTCAAATAGCATAGGCATGCGTGAGACATTAAAAGGAGTTTGTTTTGGGGGCGAAAAAAGAAGATGCCTTCAAACACTTCTCTCTGCTTGTTTTTAAGGTGTAAAAAGATGGTTCCTGCGTCCAAGAGATTTACCATACACCGTTCTTCCAAGGTTCTCACAATATCACTGAAAAGATTTGCAGATTTCACAGGTGGAAAGATCAACAAGGTATATTTACCACTGTAATGCAACTATATCATTGTGTAATGGGACATCCCCCAAGGCTGAAAGTTGTTAATATTTTCAGACAATAATTGTAGACTAACGACTATGGCTTATTCTTTCTCTTAATATCAATACAGTTCCCGCTTGACAAGAAGCATATGCTTTCCTCTGAGAAGGCTGATTCATCAGGAAACAGTTCTCTGCAACTTCTAGTCTTAACCGTTGTTTATGGGAAGACTTATTTGTAGTGAATCAAGAAATATATTCTAGAAATATATTCTAGAAATCAATTCTAGTCTGTGTTTTTTGGAAGTGTTTTTCTCTGGCTAGTCCACGAAGTACTCTGGGATAATTTTTCTATCTTCTTGATGTCTCTTTAGGAGGTGAAATATCCGGAGTATTTGGACCTGAGAGCCTACATGTCGCAGTCAATGGGAGAACCACTGCTCTATGCCTTATACGCGGTGCTGGTACATCACGGTGTCAGCTGTCACTCAGGACACTATATATGCTATGTAAAGGTAGAAGTCAACAGCATTTCTAACAGGGTAAAGGTTGTGCTGGCAAACCAATTAAAGCATGACTAGCAGCTACTGTTTCTAGGGAAAAAGATTTCATTATATTTTTATTGGACATGTGTGTATTTTGTTCCTATCCGTGATTTCAATTGGAAAACGTGCAATTCACCTAAAGAAATCGTTGTCTTTATTTGCAGGCTGGTAATGGACTTTGGTATCAGATGAATGATGCTAAAGTAGTGCATACTGACATTAAAAGAGTTCTTGGTCAGCAAGCTTACATACTTTTTTATATCAGGTAATAACAAATCTTAAAATGTGTTCAGAAGAGATTTACTTTCCTGTTATTGATATTTTTCTGTTTTGCAAGTGTTTTTCTTGCTATCCCGGGAGAAGATTATTATTTGTCTAATTCAGTTCTGTCTAACCTGAAATTCTCTGTGTCGTTTATTATCTTTTGTTGCTTGGCCTTAAACTGCAGCGCTTGTGTAAATTGCTATCTATGTGTTATCTGTAGCTGGCTACTTTAGAGAAGGAGAGAAATGAAGGTCATCTGTGGTGTAAGAATGAATTATTGCTGTGCAAGTGATAGTCTTAGTAGGAAGACTGTTCTCTACTTTTCAGTCTGTAGTCTTGGCGAAGCCTTCTGTAGAGAAGGCTTCCATATCGTATGAGCTGTTCCTCTAAAATGATAGGATGGGATTTAATCCAAGAGTAGGCTGAAAGAAAAACTAAACTACGATCACTGCTCTTTTCTGAAGGCGCTATGATTTGACACTTGGAGAACGTGCGTTTTACTTGCCAGCACCATCTTATCCCTGTTCATTCCCTCCTGGTCAGCAGGGGGCTAATAGTAAGCAGGCTGGATTTCTGGGACCACGACTTCTTCCTCATATGATTAAGGTAATTCAGGGGAGCGGGAGGGCAGATAACGGCACCAAACTGCTAGTGGGTTTGGGGTTTGGTGTGGGGTTTTTTGTTTGGTTTTCGGCATCTTAGTTTTGTTTTCCTTCCCACGCTGCAGCTTTCTTCACAGCCCTCATGCTACAGCCAGAGTCATTCAAACAGTGGTTACTGCTAAATTGTGCAGCCATGCGACTCCATTACTTTATACCTCCAAGACAGCTTTCTAAAGCACAGAGAGCTACGCTCTTTGACTATTTAAGCAGAGCGTACTAATCCTCAAATCATTTAAAAGAGGACTTGTTTCTCCTATCCTCGTCACTTTAGCTAAGACAGGGAAAACTAAATGTCTTATTCCTGAGCACCAGAACGATTACTTCAGTCTTTTCAGGGTATGTTTAAAGGGGAAAATAAATATATTTGGGAATAGCAGCAGGTAATGTTAAGTTGCTTGGCTGTTTTTCAAAGATGATGTTAATTTGATACCAATCTGCAGTAAACCAAAAGCAGGAATTGAATACGCTTATTGGACTTGCATTTATCCTTAAAGGGCAGTGTGTTTTTCTTTTTAGGTGTTAAGACCATTTGTAGAAACACTCAGTAGGAGAGTTTTGTGTTTCAAAATGTTACATGCAGTGTTTGCGTTAATCCATCTTGCAATTTCTTCTTTTTAAATACAGAATTCAAGCCGTTTAAATGGAAATGGATCCATAAAAGAGGACGCAAAGACCACTGGTGTCACCCTAAAAAGGCCGTCTTCAGCACCACCAATGGCCTGTGTTCAAAACCAGGCAATTACCAGGCCTTCAATGACTGATACGTCAAGAAAACAGAAGATCACCATCAGTATTCACAATAAATTGCCTGCTCGTCAGACTGTGTCACAGCCTGACTTTCTTAGCAGTGCTGTGGAGGATGAAGATCTCTACCAGGCTGTTCCTTCATCCACAATTACAAATTCGGTAATGCAAATGAAGCAAATGCAAACAAACAAAAAAGTTTCTGATGAAATTTTTGTGGAGCCAACAGTGAATGAAAATCCTAAACTCAGCTCTGATAACACAGTCCCTTATGGTGCAGAATCTTCAGGAAAATCTGAGGAGGAGTCAAAGGGCTTATTTCAAAGGAATTTGAAATGCAATGCAATGTCCTCTAATGGAATTTTGGTTGGAAAGGTAGTCCGTACATTGCAGCATTCCAATTCTTCCTGTCAGAATGCTGACAAAGGAAGATCCCAGCATGAGCTGCCAAAAACAGATTCACTAAATGGTGCTATTAGGTTAGTTAATGAATCTAAAGAAAACGGACTGAAACTTGATGATTCCACTTGCTGAGTTGAACCTGTTAAACCTTCTGAGATGTTCTTTTCTAAAACAAATGGATTGCTTGAAACATAGATTTGCTCCATCGAGAATTTCTCACCTACGATGTATTCGGGAGTGTTTATTGTGTTCCTAATTCAGGTGAAATACTGAGAAAACACAGCACACATGTGATCGTAAGACTTTGTGGTATTATCCCCTTAGAATTTGCAGACCTGAGCTTACATTAGAACTTGTCAACTTAAGCTCAGCTGAGATAAAAATTCCTAAGTTTCATAAAGTAGATTTTGGGGGGTGAGTTGGGGTTATCTTTGAAGTGTAGATAATGCATACAACTCACAGCGGTCTTGCTTACCATTTAATGGAGACATTCTGACAAGACTAGTCCTCAGTACTACTACAAATAGTATTTTTTTGTCTGCTGACTTGTGCGTTTTAATTGCAGATGCCTGGAGCTATGCCTTCAGTCAATCGAGAAGTCATCACGGAGTCTTTCAGAGCCAGCCAGCTGAACAGCTTGTCAGAGGAAATGAGGTAAAATGAGCACAGTCTGATTAAGACAAGACTTTATGGAAGTTCGTTACAGTTTTATCTGTCTACTAATAGTATTTAATGGAAGGATTTAAATTAGTACAATTCCATACTGTGTGTCCAGTGTCACGAACAGAACTAATGATCAGCACTGAGCATATCACTCTGATGCAGGTTGGTGCCTCAAGGAGAACTTGTGTTCCTTTATAGAATGTTTTTCCATTTTTCTCCACTGTCTGGAGAAACACTGGCTGTTCCCCGCTCGCCCCTATGCCTTTTTTCTCAGAGCAGCAGGTGGAAGGAGACAGATGCGTTTGCTTTTTTAGTGCAATGGCTTCAGAAGCAAGAGGGGAAAAAGCACTTTCTCTGGGAGCTGAAGAAGGTGTCCTAATCACCGGAGAGGTTTCTAAATGGCATATCTTTGCGAGCGTTCCTGCAGTCCGGAGGTTTTTGTTTGTTTGTTTGCCTTTGGAAGGTTTTACTCTTAATATTCACGTCCTTCAGCAGAAGTGAGAAATGGGTTTTTATTTTATGCAGTGTTGCGGAACCTCCGAAATCTCCTGGGAATGATGAATACCTCGCCCAGTACCAATGTGATGACCGTGGAGACAAGGAGAAAGCAAGAAGATCAAAAGAACGTGACCTCATTTCAAAAGAAACCGTTTTGTCCGGCAAAGAGTCTTGTGAGCCTGGTGAGAAATTGCGGCAAACTTCCTCTCTCAAGTCTGACACTGAATGTAGCTCTAACAATCTTTCTTCCTTAGCTATTGCAGATAGACGCCAAGATACAAAGGACAAGACTAAAACCACTGAGAAAGAGCATTACCGAAGCAAGAGGGAACATGCTCCTAGTGAAGAGAAGGAGAGTCAAAAAGCAGGTCCATCCAGCAAGAGGAGGTGTTCTCAGAGCGTGGAATTTGTTGAGCAAAAGAGTCACAAGCAGGAGTACTGGGAGGGAAGCAGGTACAGATCTTTCCCTCGTGAAAGAAACAGCCCTGAGAATGGCAGAAGAGCAGGCAAATATTCAAAGTACAGATCTGGCAGCGGAGGAAGATCAGAACAAGGTAGCAATAGGTACTACCGATCCAAAGGGGAAAGAAGTTGGAGCAGAGAAAGATACTATCGAGACGAAGCACGGAGATGGGAAAGATGTAGCTATTACAAGGATTACTATTCACCTCATGCAACAGGAGACAGTAGAGAGAGAAAGTTCTCTCACGGCGATTCAGCCTTTGACAGATCGACTGCAACTTACTACAGCAGGTCACATAAGCATTATCATTACAAAAGCAGATGGCCTCACGGTTCCCTCTTGAGAGAGGAAGATGTACGTCGCTTTAGCACACCCCGAGCAGACTTGCATCGTTGCTCGGTACCTCAGCAACATTCCGGAAGACATTCTCGTGAAAGACATGCGCTTCCACCTGTGTCAGCTCATTTGGAGAACTGTCGCCAGAAAAATGAAACAGAAGGAAACAGAAAAAGAAAATATACCCGTGCAGAAGGTAGTGAAAGTGAAATAGAAAGGAAAGACAGAAAGATAGAAAAGGAGCTTGTAGGTGGTGAAAAAAATGCAAAAATATCACAAGTTCTGGAAGAAACAGAAGTCTAAGGATAAAGATGGAGAGAAGGATTCCAAGTAAGCAAGGATTCCAGCATACTCCGCATTTTTTATCCTAATTCTTTTCTGGGTGCTTCTCATGTCTTCCTTTTTTTTTTTTTTTTTCTGGTAGTTTCTAAGTTCTTTAGATAGCACCAGCTGGCTGGGGATCATGTTGTTAGGTTGATCAGTGAAGACAGGAAAGCTCTTGCTGAATTGTGTCAGAGCACTAGCTTTGGACCACATAGTTCGAATCACATCCGTACACCATTCCAGATTAGGTTAAAAGATTTTTTCTGCTTGCACATATTCCAGAGCTAGCCGTTGTTAATGATCTGTGTACAAACCAGGACCTATGGTCCTTCAATCTGACGGCTTAAGTTTGCTGCATCTAAAGTAAGTTGCGTGTGCACAAAGCACCACAAAATAGCTGACATGCTGCAAATCATCACCTGTGGTAAAATAAATCAAGTTTCATGTAGGCAACAAGTGCCACATCTTTTTTTCCCTTTTTAAGTTGCATGTTTCTTTCAGACTTCATGATTTGTGTTTCTGTGCGCTCCGCTTTGACAATGCCAATCGCAAGCGTAAGAAAAAGAAGAAAAAGGAGAAGAAAAAGAAGAAAAAGGAGAAAAACCAGGAAAGCGAAAGGCTCCTTGGAACACTTAGATCCTCGTTTCCAGAAGATAACGCGGGAGAAGAAGGAAGAATGCCATCCTCCAGATGGCTCTTCATGTCAGTAATGCAGAAGTGAGAGCAGTAAACAACCTTACAAGGAAGGGAAGACTTCCAGTGCAGGCGAAAGCAAGAAATACTGCTCCATCGCATCCAACGACTATACTAAAGGTAAGCGGCCGCAGCGTGTGTGAGGAATTCCTTTTATATTAATCTCGAGATTATTTCAAACAGTCTTGAAGTGCTTGATGACTTAACAGTCTGCAGATTTATTATCAAATCAAAAAAAAACCCCACTTGGTAGACTATTTTTTTCCCAGTTTTGAATGGCCACTAGGAAAGAAGGCCTGAAATAAAGAGGTTAAAGGCAAATGGTTTTCATTTGGTTTGATGATGAAGTGGCAAACAAGAGGAAGAGTTGCAAGCTCCCTTCTTAAATTCAGTCCAGCCAAGTAGGAAAAGTAAATGTGGACAGCTGTATCTTGGCAAAGAAGATAGTAGGGAGCAAGGAGGTTTAGCAGTCAAGATGGAAGGTGATGCCATGAGGCTTAGAGGCTAGTAATGTTCTAATGAATCACAGCCTTCCTAAAAAAAACCTGCCTGAACAATTCACGTGAATAACATACTACCTTCAGCTATTTCAGCTTCTTGCTGTACAGCTGAATGCCTTTTACGTAATGTTTGGAGAAGTAAAATCTCCGAAGAGGTTTTCATATCTTTTGCCCAGTTTGGATGATGAAGTAAATTGCCAGAGTCAGTAGATTCTGGCACTGACAAGTTTCTTCAAGCTTAAGAGCGAGTGCAATTGTTTCCAAGCATTTTTCTTTTCTGAGACAGGGAGCACCAGAAGCTGTCATCTTAAAATACGACATGGAGGGGAGGCTGGTTGTTCACACATTCTTGCCAACATTCATGCAATCTGTCCCATTATCAAGAACAAAATTAGGGACTGAACGGAGGTCTTTCAAATTCCAGTGTTGCAAAAATGGACTTTTTACGATACTAATGTCAAAAGAATCCTGATTGTACTAGACTGGAAGTATCTCTTCTAGCTGAAAAATCAGGAAGAGCACAGAAGAAAATGCCTCTGCTCTACTGCTCTTCGGGCTTCAGTGAATTCTCTGGCCAGCAGATGGCGAACTCGTTCTCTCTAAACCAGTCCAAAGTAGAGGAAGAAAGTCAACGTCTTGCATGCATTACACAAGTGCGGGGCATGGGGATCCCTGGGCTATATACGTGAAAGAGATGTTCGTTGATAAATACAGCAGTACCCACCCCACTTGGATACACTGCTTGCAAGGTAAGCAGGATAGGAGGGCTGTGCAAAGCAATTCTGTTAAATTGAGGAATTCAAGTATTTCGTCAAGCCTGTAGATACTAATTAGTTTCCTTTTGGGGAAGGTCAGTCTTTCAAAGCAAAGAAAAAATGTCTCTTAAACAGGATTTTCTGAATGGTGGAATCTAATCTGAAAAAAGACCACTTCCACACGTTAATTATTTGCTAGTTTATTATTTTTAATTTTCTACTGTATTGAACCTCTCAAAGAAGCTAGGGACAGACTAGGAACAACGGAGGACTTGTTAGAGTGCCTTTTCAACCAGAATCATGTTCCTTTGAATAAATGAACAAGGATAGCTAGTGACAATTTGTGATTTAAGGAAATTGCAGATACGTGAGAGAAAGAGCAGCATTAAAGCAGTTAAATTCCTGCATTCCTAAGTGCTCTCTCTAGCAAGTTAGTGAACGCTTGTGTTCTGTGGCTAGGATTTGGTCAGCTTTGATCACTAGTAAACCAAGGATGCCGTCCAGTCAAACCTTCATATGACTGTAACTTACCTAAGGTCAACCGTTTGCTATCAAAGCAGGTAGCTTTGTCCTACTATTCTGTACAGCTCACCAATTTTAGCATAGAATTCAAATGTAGTCCGTTTAATGGGAGGGCTTTGGAAGCCGCCTTCTCCAGTCAGTTCAGCCCTGTAGTCAGAGAGCAGATCAATCCGTGTACAGGGTTGTGACTTCTCTCTTTGGAAAGAAAACCAGTGAGCCAGACAGTTCCACGTAGACTATCACAGCAGGGAATGACATTTCTTCCCTTTGTCTTTCAGATGCAGAGCTTACTGCTGGAAGCCTTCAATACTCAGACTAAACCTACCAAAAAATCCGACAACCTTTTTACCATGGAAACGCAACAACTTCTTACCGTCAAACCCAACAACGTCTTACGAATTCTTACCATCAAAAACCCAACAACTTCTTACAATTTCTTACCATCAATCCCAACGTCTTCTTACCGTCAAAACCGACTGCCTTTTACAGTCAAAACCGACTGCCTTTTACCTTCACAACCGATGATGCAACCTCATCATGTTATAAATGAAGTCTCAACTCCCTCTGAATTTAGTAACATAAAAGAATATTTATAAAAGGCAAGTAAACAGCGCTGGGTGCGTGGGGAGTCTATGCTCTACCAGCACGCGCACCCAACCGTCAAACTTTCCAAATATATAGAGGACATTGCTGTTACATATTTACAAGAAACCCAAGTACGCCTATACATATGGATATCCTATCCCCGCTTCATATTAGAATTCTCTTTGTGGTGGTCCTTGTGGGTGAAAGGCTCATGGTTTCCCCATCACCATTAGCAACCTTTTGTTCCAGACTGCAGGAGCGGCTTCGACTGTCTCCCTCTTCTTCTGCACATGCTCTGCCCACCACAAGGTTCCCAAAAGCAACAAAACGGGATTGCTTTTCCCGCGTTTCATTAACCCTTGAAACCACACTAATAATATTATTATCATATAACATAAAACAATAAATGTTAACAGTTCTAACCAACAACCCCCCCAGCAACTTCCGTGCCTTGTGCCTTAACAGAGGGGAAAACAAGCAACCCCAGACAGCAGGGCGTTGCCTCAACCCCCCTTCTTTATTTCCTCTAACCACTTTACATTCCTGATGACCTCACCGTTAAGAGTCTGATGTTATCACCAACCAGGAGGCTTTCCGACCCCCATTGCCACGTTCCCAAATCTCCCCCTTCTTTATTAATATCAGCCATTTTTCTGACACAAATTACCACTCCATATGTAACAATCCCTCCTCTTCTTTTGAATGTCATTAATTCGTGTCCTGGCTTTGAATTTGGCCAAGGCCAATTGAACCATAAAAGAATGCTTTCACAATATTCTCGGTAAGATTTATAAACAAGTTTTTAGCAATGGTTGGAATCCCATAGTTAGCTCGTGTTTCAGTTTCATGATTCCGCAGGGTGTATAATAATTGTACTTTTCCCAATTAACCCTCCTTCATTGTTAGCTCTTACCTCTATCCGCCATTGATAGGGGACCTCTTTCGGCTCGTAACTGGTTATCTTATTGCTTTCATTACATCGAGCATACTCTGGTTTCCATAGCATAGGTTTAACAGGCATAGTAGTGTTTGTTCCTGAATTCTTCCCCTCCGGGTGTTAACAATACATTCACTACAATTCTGAGACCAATAGCATGTAATTAGGAGAGGTCCGGTAAAGGCCATGTTACCCGGTGGTTATTACCCTAAGGGGTTGCAGCCCTTGGTAAACCTTCTTGAGCCGCAGTACTGGTCGCTTCTCCGGTCTTGCCCTCTCCCTGATGCTTCTTAGGAAATGGTCCAGACTTACACACGCAATGGTTCTTCTATTTGCGTTCAACTTTTCCACGAGTTAGTGGGGGCTCGATTCAAAGCAGATAACCAATCATCTAGGTAAATTTTCCCACCTATTATTTTAAATTTTTCAGGTAATTCAAGATGTTGTGGGTATCTCTACTGGAGGTGGCACTCCCCCTATGGGATTTTGGGGTCCCCCAATCCTTCTATTAGGGCCTTTATATGAGTTTCCAATGATGGCTAATATTCTAATCAGTACAAGATTTAATATACATACAATTAGCATCCAAAGGGTAGCTATGCCCTGATATGCTTCAAGTTCTTTTAAGCTTAACTTTCGGATCTCCAGAAGTAGACTCAACCTTCCAGGTTCCTGTTACGGGTCCCTTTAGTCGTGATGCATGTGTCCACCCCTTTTCCACCGTTCTTCTAGCCGTCTCTTTCGTAGTTCAGTAAAGTCCACCTGTATTCTCTCAAATGGTCGATATGCAATTCGTCTTCCTCCAGCAGGTGCTTGCCTAATCACCTTCTTATTCACCTTTTGACATGTTAAGCATCCTTGGACGGTTTGTTTGGCTATCTCATATATTCCTACAGACCCATAAAATTTTAGAAATTGATCACTCAATGCTTTTGTTCCCCAGTGGGTTTGTAGGTGTAGCTGTAAAAGTAGACACCTAGTTTGTTCCTTTGGCAGTATTTCTCTTCCATCAGGCAGAATCCATTTTCCTTCTTTCAGTTCTGCTCCTATGGTCTTTATAATTTTTATTTCTGCTTCTGTATACTTTTTCTCTTGTGTCCCTTTTCCGTTACCTGTTTCTTGTAGGGTTAGGACTACATCATGCTTCCTAAGAGCTGCTTCCCTAGCTTCTCTATCCACTAGGTTATTCCCTCTTATGTGGAAGGCAGTTCCCTTTTGATGTCCTCTGACATGTACCACAGCAATCTCCCTAGGTCCTCTCAGTGCCTGCAATAGTTGAGTAACTAAAGTTTGGTGAATCAGCCCTTTTCCCTGTGTGCCTATGAGTCCCCTTTCTTCCCAAATTTTCCCAAATGGGTGGACTATTCCATAAGCATATTTAGAGTCTGTATAAATAGTGCCACTTTTTCCTTTCAATAGTTCTAGGGCTCGTAATAATGCATAAAGTTCACGTGCTTGAGCGGACCAGGCAGCGCTGAGTGGTCCTTACTCTATTAGGACCATATCCCCATTTACGATGGCATACCCTGATCTTCTTTTTCCATCTACTACTTTGGATGATCCATCAATAAGTAATTTTTCCCCTGTTTCTAATTCTGTCTCCTCGAGATCGGGTCGGATTTTGGTTTGCAATTCAATCACTTCCACGCAGTTATGTTGTAGTTCTGTTAGGGGTTCCCCATATCGAAATTGTGCAGGGCTCTGTGCAGCAGTTATTTTTCATTCTAAATCAGGGGAGTCGATCAGGATGGCCTCATCCTTCAGCATCCTACTATCAGTTAACCATTTTTCAGCCTTCTGCTGGAGTACTCCCCTAACATTATGTGGAGTATATATCTTCAGAGGTGCCCTACAAGTGACTTTTCTAGCTTCCTCAATCAGTAAGGCAGTAGCCATAATTGCCTGGAAGCACACTGGCCACCCCCTCCTCACAGGGTCTAATAGTTTGGAACAATATCCCACAGGTTTCTTGATTCCCGCCCATTCTTGACTTAGCTGTAATTGCAACTAACATATGCGGTTTGGTTAGAAACATTTACAAATAAATAAAAGGGTCTTTGTAAATCTGGGAGGCTCAGCACTGGAGCTTCTATTAACGTTTTCTTCATCAACCTCAACTTTTCCTCATCTTCCTCGTTCCACTTAATTTTTTCTCCAGTCAATTTTTCATATAAAAACTTTGCCTTTTCACTAAACCCTTCAATCCAGGGTCTACAATATCCCAAGAGCCCGAGCAGTTGCCTCACTTCGTTCTTCATTTTGGGTGATGATAGGGCTAAAATCCCAGATACCCTGTCAGCATCCGATTTTTTCTTTCCTTGGCTAAGCCCATGTCCTAAGTACCTTACTTCTTTTTCCACGAATTGTAATTTAGATTTTGAGACCTTCAACCCTTTTTCCCTAAGAAATTAAATAATTCGATAGTGGTTCTCCGTGTCTCTTTTTCAGTCTCCCCAGCTAGTAATAGGTCATCCACATGTTGCAACAATTTCACTTCCCCCTTTACCTCAAAAAGTTGTAA
>NW_028137644.1:20000-73136 GCF_965140915.1 Aythya marila
AGGAGGAAGAGGCAGTGGAGGTGGAGGAGGTGTTGGAGGTGCAAGAGGCAGGGAAGGAGGAGAAGGAGGAGGAAAATGAGAAATAGGATTAGCAGGCGGGGGACGAGGAGGATGCGGTAGACAAGGAGGAGGCAGTGAATGAGGAGGAGGCAGTGGACAAGAAAAAGGCCGTGGATGATGAGGAGGAAGTGGTGGAGGAGGACGTGCTGGAGGTATCATAGAATCACAATTGTTAGAGGAGACCTTCACATTTGTCCGGTCTAGTCCTCACTGTACTACCAATGTCACCCAATAAACCATGTTCCTAAGCACCAGCTCCAACCTGTCCTTGAACACCCTGCTCCTCTGGGGCGTCCTCCACAGGTCGCAGCCTCCTCTAGGGCAGATCCACCTGTTCCACCGGGGGCTCCTCCACCCGCAGGGGGGCTGCAGCGTGGAGATCTGCTCCACGGGGGACCCATGGGCTGCAGGGGGACAGCCTGCTCCACCAGGGGCCTCTCCCTGCATAGGCCGCAGGGGACCTGCTGCTGTGAGCCTGGAGCACCTCCTGCCTCCTGCTGCACGGACCTTGGGGGCTGCACAGAGCTTTCTCACTCCTCCCTGAGCCAGACGCTGCTGGGCAGCAGCTTTTGTTCCCTTTCTTAGATGGGCTCTCCCCCAGGCGCAAACATCATCCTTTTGCTCTGCGTTCTGGGCAGCAGCGGGTGGGTCCCTCCTGGAAGGAGCCTCCTGGCAGCGGCCCTGAGCTCCCATGGGGCAGCTGCTGCATTCTCCTCACAGAGGACACCCCTGCAGCCCCCCGCTCCCACAGCCTGGCCACGCAAACCCAAGCCAAGACACCGAGCGAGCCTCCCTGATTGCCAGGCAGCAGCTGGCTCAGCCTGGGACCCCATGCCAGTGCCCACAAGACTCTCCTGGGCCTTGAAAAGCAAGCCTTGTGGGGACGGAGCACCCACAAAGAACGGACTCACACAACAGGACTCCTTGCCAACACTGCCTCACAGACACCTGGGCCTTGAGCGGGTAGCTCACCTTGAGGGAGCTCATTTCCTTCCCAGTAGCTGAAATGTGCCCTTTCGGGGGCATCTGGGGGCTACAGCGTGCTGCTGAGAGGGATGTTGGAGCTCCTGCAGGGCAGTGCTTCCACTAAGGCAAGGCCTTTTCTGCATCTTCTACTGCCCTGCAAGCGAGGATGCTTGGGGCACACAAGAAGCTGGCAGGGGACACAGCTGCAGGGATTGCAGGGATTCCTAAAGTCATAGCCAAATACAAGAAAGACGGGAGGACGTGATGCTTTTGATAGAAAGGAGCTGGGTTTTGGGTCAAAATCCATCCCTTTTTCTATCCCGGAGACCCCCAAGGGCGTAGGACAGCAGCACTGCAGGGCAGCAAGAGATGCTGTGCATTTCTCTCGTCCCCCTGAGACAGCCACTGGGTGACGATGGTGCCAAGTGTCTGGAAAGAGACCTTGCTTTCTCAGGCCCAGGTGTCCAGCTGCACACCAAGGCCGTCCCTGGCTTCCAGGCGCAGTTGCCAGGCCCAAGGCCGAGCTCCCCTGCGAACCCCCAGCCCAGCAGACCTTGTTCCTGGCATTGTGGAGCAGCCATTTCACGGCAGCCTTTTCTCCTGGCAGTCAGCTTAGCGCCGAAAGCTCTGTCACCGGGACACCCGAGAGCCGTGGCAGCTCAGCAGAGAGTCACTGTCAGCCTTGGAGCTCACAAAGGTGGGTGGCCGCAAGTGCCCTGAGCGTCCAGCTAGCATTGAGGACTGGTGCTGGCACTCGAGGCGTGGAGGTCGGTATGGTGCAATGGGAGACGCCACTGTCCTGCTGGTGGGACAAGAGACACTGATGTGCTGCTGCTGCAGGAGGAGACTTGAAGGTGCTGCTGCTTAGAGGTGCTGAGGAGCGGGCAGCCTCCTCCGTGGTGGCTGAGCTGAGCATGCTCCTGTTCATTAGTACTCTCCCCTTCCTATGTTTTTCCTAAGGTGGAGAGAGAGAAACGCACAGATCTCTTTCTTTCCCGGTAAGAAATGGAAGAGCCTCGTATCTACATATTTGCCAGATTCATCCTAGCACCCTTGGGACTGGGGATCTGTGTTGATCTGTAATAAAGAGCAATCATCAGCACAGCAAATCCCCGTGACCTTGTGTCTATCAGCATCGTCCAAATCCCTCTCTAGAGCTGTGGGCTGGCCAAGCTGTGTGTTGGATGGTGAAGCTGGGAAATGCTTGGGATGGGGAAGGCTGAGTGGGCCGAGAAATCCTTGCTGGGATGGGAAGGTTTCCTTGGCGTGGAAAGGCATTGGGCTAGGAAATGAGAGAGATGGGAAATGTTCCCGGGCTTTGAAAGCACTGGGAAGCAAAAGCATTGGGATGAGCAATCGTTCCTGGGATGGGAAAACATTGGGATGGGAAGTCTTGAAAGGGGTGGGTAACATTCGCTGAGGAAGGAAATACTTGGAAAAGTCATCCAAGAGAGGGAAATTCTTTGGGACAAGATCTCTTTGGATGAAGAAACGCTTCGTGTTGATGGGAAATCTTTTGTCTGGGAATCTGTTCTCATGTGAACTTGTCAGGATGGGAAATGACCATGAGGATGAAAGCTGGTCCTGGCATGGGAAATGCCAGGGAAAAGAGGCGGTGTGGAAGCGTGGTGGGCATGGCAAGTGCTGCGTGGGAGGGCAAGCCTGCTGGGGATGGCCAAGTCTTGCGCTGGGCAGCCTGCTTGGGTCCAAAGCCTGCAGTCCTCCCCAAGATGTCGGCGAGGGGCTGGTGAGCCGCTGGGACGGAACCCCCGTTGCCCGGGTTCCCCAAGCAACCGCCCCACTCTCCAGCCACCATGGCAGGTCCAGCAGCCGGCTCCCGCTCCTCCCGGGGCTGCGGCCCTGCTGGCGAGCCCAGCGCCCCAGAGCTCAGCCCAGCGGCCTTTTTCCCACAGAGGGTTTCCCCAGACGGCTTCCGCGGCTTGCGCAGACGCAAAACTCCCCCTTCGTCGTCCCAGCCGTGCCGCCAACGGTGGCTGCCTGGCTGCTGCCCTCCCTCCCCGGAGCGACGGCGCTGCCCTTGCAGCCCCCGCAGGTACCCACCCTCCCCTCCGCGCTGCCCCAGGCCACCGTCTGGCACGTGGTGCCGGGGGTCCAGGGGCAGGTGCTGCAGCTCCCCGCCGGGGTGCAGCTGCCACCTGGGGGGCACCTCCCAGCCCAGGGGCACCACCTGCAGCTTGGGCAGCTCCCCGCCGGGGGGCAGCTCCCTGCTGTGGGGCAGCTCCCCGCCGTGGGGCACCAGCTGCAGCTGGTGCAGCTCCCCGCTGTGGGGCAAAACCTGCAGCTGGTGCAGCTCCCCGCTGTGGGGCAAAACCTGCAGCTGGTGCAGCTCCCAACCATGGGGCACCAGCTGCAGCTGGTGCAGCTCCCCGCCGGGGGGCAGCTCCCCCACACCGCTCCTCCCTGTGCCCCCGTCCATCAGTGGGGACAGCCCATGGTGACGGGGACACTGGTACCCCACCATGCGCTGGGGCTGGGGCCCAGGGCCGTGCTCCATGGGGAGCTCCTGCACCCCGCAGGCACCTGCCTGTTGCAGGCCCCCGCCCAGCGCAACCCCCCGCCACCCCTCGTCCCGGGGCCTCCGCTGCGGGGGCAGGCGCTCCCCACGCCCCGCACCCTGAGCAGCAGCCGGGGGCAGCTGCCGGAGCCCTGCTTGCACGCCGTGGGGCTCAGCGAGGACCAGGGGCCCCCGCTGCCCGGCCCCACTGCCCCCAAGCCTGCCCAGGCTCCAAGGACCGCCAGCACCCAGACGGCGACGCCTGACGGTGAGTTTGGGGCTGGCACAGCCGGCCGCTGGGCGCCCCACACCCAGGGGCCATGGGAAAGCTGACATCGCCCGTCTTGGGGGATTTTCTTGCTTCGTCCTCAGCGGCGACAGCCCCGCAGGTGCCTGAGGAGCCCCCGCAGCTGCCCGAGCTGGGCCCTGATGCCTTTGCCGAGGCCTTTCCAGAGCTGGCAGGGGACAGCCAGCAGCTGCAGCACATGCAGGACGAGCTCCTGGCCGACCTGGACATCCCCATCCCCGGCATGGAGGAGCTGCTCAGCTGGCTCGATGCCGTGGAGCCCCAGGACGCCTTCCCCGATTTGCCCAGCAGTCCTGCCCTCAGCCGCTTCCTCTCGCAGCTGCCCGACCTCTGCGAGGACATCGAGGAGCCGAGCACGCAGGGACTGGAAGCCACAGGAGCTCTCGGTGAGGTCCCCTCAACCCCTGGGCTGCGCCCCGAGAAGCTTGAGGGTGGGCTGTCGCTGCAGTCCCCCGTCGTGCCAGCAGTGAGCCCCCCGCTCAGCCCTGCAGCCAGTCCCCTGCCCAGTGCGCTTAGGAGCCCCCTACCCAGTCCACCCCTGAGTCCCCCCAGGAGCCTCCCTGACACCCAGCTCCTCAGTGCCCTTAGTAGACCCCTGCCCCAACCCCCCCAGCGTTCCCTCAAGACCCGCCCCAACCCCAAGGTCCCCAGTGCCCTTCGTAGACCCCAGCCCAAATCCCCCCCGAGTTCCCCCAAGAAACGCCCCAACCCCAAGGGCCGCAGTGCCCTTCGTAGACCCCAGCCCAAATCCCCCCCGAGTTCCCCCAAGAAACGCCCCAACCCCAAGGGCCGCACTGACCATAGGAGACCCCTGCCCAAACGCCCCCTGGGTCCCCTCAAGAGCCCCCCGCCTGCCCCTGCGTCCACCGGCACCAAGCGGGGGGCCAAGCGCCCTGCGCCCAGCAGCACCCCCGGGACAGCGCAGAGCTGCCAGCACAGGAGGCCGACGACAGAGAACCCCCCCGGCAAGGAGAGGAAGACGCTGCTGGGCCAGGCTGGCCAAGGCCGCAAGAGACCGTGCCAGGGGAAGACGGCTGGCAGCAGCACGGTGGCTGGCAGCAGCAGGGAAGCAGGCAGCAGCGCGCAGCAGCTGGCGATCAACAGCACCACGGCACCCAGCAAGAGAGCGCGAAGCCCGGGGGCTGCAGGGGGGCAAGGAGCAGCGGCGCCACCTCCCCGCAGAGCGCGGCTGCTGCCGGAGACTCCGAGTGGGGAGCCCCGTGCCGTGCGGCCCCAGGACAGGCTCTGTCCCCAGGCCAGCAGGGCCAGGACGCTGCAGCGCCAGCAGCCGGGGACAAAGACCCCCAGCGAGACTTTGCAGCCGCTGGGGGCCAGGGCCAAGGCGCTGGGGCCAGCGTGCCAGCTGGCCTGTGTGCAGCCGCAGCCCACCTCCAGCAGCCCCAGCAGCATGCCCAGCGCCCCGCCGACAGTGCCCGGCTCCAGCTACCCGTGACCGACCTCGGGCTTCTCCTCGACGGCCCCCGCAGCACCCAGGCAGGCACAGAGACCTCTGCAGGCACCTGCTCCAGCTTCAGCCACGCTCCTCAGCCCTTGCCCCTCTCGCTTGCCCTCTCCCCTCTCTCGTGCTGGAGCTAGGGGATGGGCTTGCCACTCTCAGGGATGGCAACAGCGCCAATGGCAAATGCGCGCGCGCCTCACCCAGGAAGGTGGCAATGGCAAGCTGGGGAGATGCTGGCAGCAGCTGGGCTGGGAAAGCTTGGCCATGGCAACTGCTGCTTGGGACACCAAAGGGCTGAGAGACAAGACTTGCTTCTTCTTTCGGGGCATTGCTCTTCTTTCCTGCCTTCTGGATTAAATTCCTCTCCTTAGGTGGTCACTCAGCAAGGCCTCTGCCTGCAGAGCACTTCTTCTTGCACTGGCATGCCAAGGGGATAAGAACTGGGAGGTCTTTGGGATAGCAAATGATCAGTGGGATGGGAAGTGATGATGGGGATAGCAATTCATTGGAATGGGAAAAATGGGTTTTATTTGTATTAAATTTAAATTTTTTAATTTTCATTTAATTTATTGGTTTTCTTATTTATTTAATTAAATCCACTTTATTGACTGTGTTGTACGGTATGGCATTGTTTTATTATTATAAAATTATAAGTATTTAATAGTATTAAATATTTTTATATATTAATATCTTATAAACTGTAAGTATCATTATTTATTATTTTGTTGGTTTTTATTCCTTTTCTACCCTATTAAACTCTCTTTATCACAACGCACTGGTTTGGACTTTATTTTTCCTTCCGAGTCATTCTGGATTCACTCCGGATGGGGGGACACTAGCAAACGCCTGTGTGCTTCAGATCCAAGGTCACCTTTGCCCTCTGTCGTGGTTCCGCTCGAGTGGGCAGCCGAGCTCCACCACAGCCGCTCTCTCACTCCCCCTCCTCAAAGAGGAATGGGGAGAAAATATGTGAAAAGGGCTCAAGGATTGAGATAAGGACGAGAAAATCACGCAATAATTATTGTAACGGGCAAAACAGACTCGGCATAAGGAGATAGTAAGATTTATTGCCTACAACTAACAAGCGAGAGAAGTGAGAAAACAAAGGGAAAAAAAAAAACAAAAGCACCTTCCCCCCCCATCCACCCTTTTCCACCTCCTCCCCCCGAGCGGCGCAGGGGAACGGGGAATGGGGGTTATGGTCAGTCTACAGCATTTCTTCTCTGCCGCTCCTTCTCGGTCACTCTCGTCCCCTGTGCTGTGGGGTCCCACCCACGGGATGCAGTCCTTGATGAACTGATCCGGCGTGGGCTTCCCACAGGCAGCAGCTCTTCCAGAACTGCTCCAGATATGGGTCCGTACCACGGGGTCCATCCCTCAGGAGAAAACTGCTCCAACCTGGCTCCCCTACGGGCAGCAGCTCCTGCCAGATCACCTGCTCCTGCGTGGTCTCCTCCACGGGCTGCAGCGTGGAACCCTGCTCCACCGTGGTACTCCATGGGCTGCAGGGGGACATCCTGCTTCACCATGGTCCTCACCACAGGCCGCAGGGGACTTCTGCTCCGGCGCCTGGAGCACCTCTCCCCCTCCTTCTACACTGACCTTGGTGCAAGGCTGTTCTCCCACTCCCTTGACTCTCCCGGCTGCTGTGTGGCGCAGCGTTTTTTCCCTGTCTTAAATATGCTCTCACAGAGGCGCAAAACAACATCGCTTATTGGCTCGGATCTGGAAAACAATGGGGCCCTTCCCAAACATGGGGCAGCTTCTAGATCTTTCTCACAGAAACCACCCCTATGGCTCCCTGCTACCAAAACCTTGCCACGTAAACCCACTACACCCTCATTCAAGATACATCTTTGCATCTGTTGTTGTGAAACAAAATTAACAACAGGAACAATAAAGTTACCTACTTGCTAGCAGCAGCTCTACATTTGCTGGGGTCTGCTCTATGCATTTTGAAGACCATTCCATGCTCTTCAGCCCCTTCAGGAGGAAATGTATGGTTCTAGGAAAATGCGTCTTGACCTGATGCAAAGCTGTGACGCAGCCTGCAGCTGCTGCAAGCCCTGGCATTTTACCTGCAGCCCCTCCAACAACTCTGATGTTCCCTGCATCGACTTCAACCACTGCGGCAGGACCTGAGGCCCCTCAAAGCCTTGTCACACACCCTGCAGCCCCTCGAGCCCCTGGCATGTTCCCTGCAGCCCGTCCAGCCCCTGGCATGTTCTCTGCAGCCCCTCCAAGCCTGGCACAGGCCCTACAGCTGGCTCCGGGGACGACCCCGCTGCTGTCTCAGGCACCAATACACACAAGGGGAAGGAATGCATGCAGAAGTCATCTCGTTTCGGAAGGGCAGAAAGTCCTCCCAAGAAGAGGAAGGAGCAAGAGGAAGGCGAGGCAGCCTACCCCAAGGTAGGGCCATCCCAGGGCACAGGAGGCTGTTGGAAAGGAGAGCAGAGAGAAAAGCAGCAGGAAGCAGGTGATCCCCATCCCTGGGCGAGCTGCGAGCCATGGGACAAGATTGCAGCTGTCCTCCAGGCGAGCACATTGTCAGCTGGCTGCTGCGCTGCTGGGATAGCAGCTGCGGGAGCCTGGCAGCAGAGGGCAGGGAAGCCAAGCAGCTGGGATCCTTCTCTGGGGAAGGGGGCACTGAGAAAGAGCTTGAAAACAGGGCACAAGCCCTCAGCCTCTGGAGGCGTGAAGGAAAGGGATCCCTTCTGGGAAGATGCTGTGGGCTTGCTGAGGCTCGAAGAACAGACGGTGCTGGCTGCTACCAGCGTGCTGCAGCAGCGGCAAGACAGAGCCGCGGTGGTTTTCCTCAGCTGGGCAGCTGAGCTCCAGCACAAGCGCTCTCTCCCTGCCCCTCCTCCAACGCCAAGGGGAGAAAAGAGGCTGGCAAGGGCTCAAGGGCTGCCAGAAGGACAGGGAGATCACTCCACAAGGAGCGTCACGGGCAAAGCAGGCTCAGCACAGCCTGTTCCAGTCCAGCCCGGGGCCTGCTCCTGCGGGGGCTCTCCACAGGCCGCGGCCTCCTCCAGGCCACAGCCACCTGCTCCACCGGGGGCTCCTCCACCCGCAGGGGGGCTGCAGCGTGGAGATCTGCTCCACGGGGGACCCATGGGCTGCAGGGGGACAGCCTGCTCCACCAGGGGCCTCTCCCTGCACAGGCCGCAGGGGACCTGCTGCTGTGAGCCTGGAGCACCTCCTGCCTCCTGCTGCACGGACCTTGGGGGCTGCACAGAGCTTTCTCACTCCTCCCTGAGCCAGACGCTGCTGGGCAGCAGCTTTTGTTCCCTTTCTTAGATGGGCTCTCCCCCAGGCGCAAACATCATCCTTTTGCTCTGTGTTCTGGGCAGCAGCGGGTGGGTCCCTCCTGGAAGGAGCCTCCTGGCAGCGGCCCTGAGCTCCCATGGGGCAGCTGCTGCATTCTCCTCACAGAGGACACCCCTGCAGCCCCCCGCTCCCACAGCCTGGCCACGCAAACCCAAGCCAAGACACCGAGCGAGCCTCCCTGATTGCCAGGCAGCAGCTGGCTCAGCCTGGGACCCCATGCCAGTGCCCACAAGACTCTCCTGGGCCTTGAAAAGCAAGCCTTGTGGGGACGGAGCACCCACAAAGAACGGACTCACACAACAGGACTCCTTGCCAACACTGCCTCACAGACACCTGGGCCTTGAGCGGGTAGCTCACCTTGAGGGAGCTCATTTCCTTCCCAGTAGCTGAAATGTGCCCTTTCGGGGCCATCTGGGGGCTACAGCGTGCTGCTGAGAGGGATGTTGGAGCTCCTGCAGGGCAGTGCTTCCACTAAGGCAAGGCCTTTTCTGCATCTTCTACTGCCCTGCAAGCGAGGATGCTTGGGGCACACAAGAAGCTGGCAGGGGACACAGCTGCAGGGATTGCAGGGATTCCTAAAGTCATAGCCAAATACAAGAAAGACAGGAGGACGTGATGCTTTTGATAGAAAGGAGCTGGGTTTGGGGTCAAAATCCATCCCTTTTTCAGGAAAGCAAGAGATGCTGTGCATTTCTCTCGTCCCCCTGAGACAGCCACTGGGTGACGATGGTGCCAAGTGTCTGGAAAGAGCCCTTGCTTTCTCAGGCCCAGGTGTCCAGCTGCACACCAAGGCCATCCCTGGCTTCCAGGCGCAGTTGCCAGGCCCAAGGCCGAGCTCCCCTGCGAACCCCCAGCCCAGCAGACCTTGCTCCTGGCATCGTGGAGCAGCCATTTCACGGCAGCCTTTTCTCCTGGCAGTCAGCTTAGCGCCGAAAGCTCTGTCACCGGGACGCCTGAGAGCCGTGGCAGCTCAGCAGAGAGTCACTGTCAGCCTTGGAGCTCACAAAGGTGGGTGGCCACAAGTGCCCTGAGTGTCCAGCTAGCATTGAGGACTGCTGTGGCACTCAAATTGTCACCTGTTTGCTGCGATGCTGGGATACCTGCTCTGGTAGCCTGGCATCAGAGGCCAGGGAAGCCAAGCAGCTGGGATCCTTCTCTGAGGCAGGGGACACTGAGAGTGGAAATGGAAATGGGGCACAAGCCCTCCGCCTCTCAAAGGAACCCCTCAGATGTTTAGGTATAGTAAACTTATGTATATCTGTGTGACTCTAGACCACAACATGTTAGTGTTCTGGTTTGTCCACTGCTTTGTTGTGGGGGCTTTGAGTTGGCCTCTACTCTTTAGGTGAATGCTGACTTCATATCTATGGTGCACTTTGTTCTTAAAATGGGAAGTTTCTACCAATTTCCTGTCCAAAGTTCCTCATAAGCCAACTGCAATCATCATTTCAGATGTATCTCCCAACTTACACATTTCCTAATTCTCCTTGATATTTACTCAAGAAATGCATTTTCACAGAGACATCATATTTTTCTCTCAGCTGGCATTTGGCTGAGCAGAATGATGTCCTTTAATTCCCTTCCACACAATAGGCAACTTGTTCCTTCTGTCTTCTGAACACTTCCTCCTAAGTTCAATGTGAATACAAGTGGCAGAATTTTGCCTCATGTCTTATATGTGTGGCAGGGCTGCCCTGTCAGGTATATTTATACTGGAGAAAAAAAAAAAAAAAAAAAAAAGAATAGCCATACATACCATATAACCACTTAACTTTTTCAGTTCTTCTGTTAACAGTGCATGAACATGGGGTTTTGTTGTTTTATTGTTTGTTTTAAACTCCTGACTGCCATATAGCAAACATGACAAAAAAAAAAAAACAAAAACAAAAACAAAACACCCTTTGTTGAGAATCTCTAAGCATGGCTCTACTTTGTATTATCAAATGTCACTTCACCTGAACCATTTCAATCACAAGGGATATCCTTCTGTCAGGCTCAGTAGTACTTCCCAACTTTATGTCACCTGGAAATCTCAAAGCTCATATGTAATTTTTAGTCTTCGGCCACCATGTCCGTATGAACATACCTAAATTTGAAGTCATCTCTGCTCTGAATAGGAGGTTGGGTTTTCAGAGGTCCCTTCCAGCCTACATTTCTCCATGAGTCTTTGCCTCCTTAGCAGCTGCAGTTTCAGAACTGTCTCTGAGAATCACTACAGGGAACCTCTCCTTTGCCGGTAATTCCCTCTTCGAACAGTGTGAACAATTGCAAACTCCCTTGATTCACTTGCAGCCCCAAAGCCCAAATCCATAGATAATGTATCAGAAGCTCACAGAAAGTGAAATAGATGTAGTTCATCCCCTGTGTAGGGGAGCACTGGTCCTACAAAGGCAAGCTACTAAATTCTCTGGAAACAAATTAGCTTTTATAAATTATCTTGTAAATTCCACATTACCCGCTACTTTCCTAGTCTTATCTCTTCTTGCTACAAAACTTTGCCCAGCGTTGATGTCAAACTAACAGGCCTGCACTTGTCTGGATCACTCTTTACATTCTCCTGGACAGAAGTATATTTGTTACTCTCCCATTCTGGGGACTATCCCTGATTTGCACAGTTGTGATGTATTTTTCCTACTTGAGTTGTTGTTCTGTGTGCCAATGCTGTTAATAGGCTAGGTAGATATCAGCTTGTCATTTTTCACTTGAATCACTGTAGATTTTTATTTCACCTCAGATGATGTTGTGCCTAGTGCCCTACCCTCATTTGCAATGGGAATCCTGTCACTGCCCTTAATATCACATTGTTGTTGCTGTTAGATGCAGGAAATAAGATTTGCAGCATTTGAGACATCATTAACTTTTGATCTATTTTTGCCTCGAGTATGCAACTGTCCTAATTTGTTCTCTTTGTTCCCCCTGGGTTCTGTGGCTTAAGTATCATTTACTATTATTGTTTAATTTCCTATGTGAAGGAGGTTTTGGGTCATTCGTACTTTATTTTTGCAGTTTTTAACCTCTGAAATATACCTTTTCTCATTGCTTTTTTCCCATCTGAATTTTGAATTTTAACTCTGCCTTCTCTGCACTCCAGTCCCAGAGATGCTTAGTCAGACTCAATTATTCATTTCCTTAGATTTCAAAGTTTGCATTTGTAAGCCTCAAAAATTTCGTTTTAAGCCTGGTTTTGTTTTATGTTTTGTTTTATCAGTTTTATGTTATGATAAGCTTTTGCTTCCACTGAAGGGTAGAAGTCATTATGAATAGTGCCAACAAAACAGAAACATAACAATGAAAATGATATTTGAATTCAGAATAGGTATTTAAAAAGTTCACCTTCTCCAGCACAAATGGGGAAAGTAAAATAAATAAATAAATAAATAGAGCAGTCCTAAATCATCAAAACTGGCCAAAGAATTAGAAGAAGCACTATTTTTCCAAGGCTGCAATGTTTTCCATTCATCTCACTGGGCCAGCAGAGCACTAGAGAGCTGGATGCACTGAACTCCTGGCTCATACCCTAAATGACCTGCAGGAAGATCTTCGTATCTCTGTCCCCCTGTTTCTCCTTTCAATCTCTGTTTTGTCTGTTTGTATCACTAGCTATCAAAGCGCTACTGAGATATGCACGTGCAGCACCCAGCACAACCTTGTTTCAGGCTCCAGTGGGACCTTTAGGCATTACCATCCTATAAACAAGTCACAATGATAGTGAGCGTAATTACAGTCGTCAAACTATTCCAGCTCCACTTCATTAGCCATGCCCTGAGCTAAATAACATTTTAATCAGTTTGATATGTCACCTGTGGCTTTCTTCACTGTCACTTGCAATCCAGCAAACTCCTTCCTTCATGTTTCTACATTAGACAGAGGGTTCTTAACTGCAGACATCCACTTCCAAGTTCAGGAAGCAGTGAGACCTTTCATCTTCACCCAGAATTAAGATGATATCCAAGCATCATGAGACACAGCGCGTGTGTCTCCTAGGCCCATCCCATAAGAGCAGGACATTTACCTCACATGAGAAGAAGACTTAATGCAGAGGCAAAGCAAGATACTCGGTGTCAAAGCCATGTCTGGATGATCATTAAAGACAGATCAAAATTACCCAGTACAGGAGGAAAATCTATCATTTGAAGAAGATTATGGTCTCTGATTATTAGTTTCAAAATTAGTTTTTTCTTTGGATTTCCTCTGAACTTAAACTTAGTTTGGAATGCCTTTGGTTTTGAATAGTTCTGAAATTGTATTACTTCTCCTAAGTAAGTTGATAGTCTGTTCTATTTACGTGAAATTCAAATAATATTGTGAAGGATCTGCCATCACTTTTACTGTGTGCCAGGCTGAGAGCCTTCCTGTACTTAAAGGCAACCTATAGGAAAGCTGGGGAGGGGGTCTTTATCAGGGCCTGGAGTGACAGGACATGGAGTAATAGCTTTACACTGAAAAGTTAGATTTCTGATATATGTTAGGAAGAAATTCTTTACTGATTTCGGAAGGGCAGAAAGTCCTCCCAAGAAGGGGAAGGAGCAAGAGGAAGGCGAGGCAGCCTACCCCAAGTAGGGCCATCCCAGGGCACAGGAGGCTGTTGGAAAGGAGATTAGATAGAAAAGCAGCAGGAAGCAGGTGATCCCCATCCCTGGGCGAGCTGCGAGCCATGGGACAAGATTGCAGCTGTCCTCCAGGCGAGCACATTGTCAGCTGGCTGCTGCGCTGCTGGGATAGCAGCTGCGGGAGCCTGGCAGCAGAGGGCAGGGAAGCCAAGCAGCTGGGATCCTTCTCTGGGGAAGGGGGCACTGAGAAAGCGCTTGAAAACAGGGCACAAGCCCTCAGCCTCTGGAGGCGTGAAGGAAAGGGATCCCTTCTGGGAAGATGCTGTGGGCTTGCTGAGGCTCGAAGAACAGACGGTGCTGGCTGCTACCAGCGTGCTGCAGCAGCGGCAAGACAGAGCCGTGGTGGTTTTCCTCAGCTGGGCAGCTGAGCTCCAGCACAAGCGCTCTCTCCCTGCCCCTCCTCCAACGCCAAGGGGAGAAAAGAGGCTGGCAAGGGCTCAAGGGCTGCCAGAAGGACAGGGAGATCACTCCACAAGGAGCGTCACGGGCAAAGCAGGCTCAGCACAGCCTGTTCCAGTCCAGCCCGGGGCCTGCTCCTGCGGGGGCTCTCCACAGGCCGCGGCCTCCTCCAGGCCACAGCCACCTGCTCCACCGGGGGCTCCTCCACCCGCAGGGGGGCTGCAGCGTGGAGATCTGCTCCACGGGGGATCCATGGGCTGCAGGGGGACAGCCTGCTCCACCAGGGGCACAGCCTGCTCCACCAGGGGCCTCTCCCTGCACAGGCCGCAGGGGAACTGCTGCTGTGAGCCTGGAGCACCTCCTGCCTCCTGCTGCACGGACCTTGGGGGCTGCACAGAGCTTTCTCACTCCTCCCTGAGCCAGACGCTGCTGGGCAGCAGCTTTTGTTCCCTTTCTTAGATGCAAGATCTTCTTAAATTCAGTCCAGCCAAGTAGGAAAAGTAAATGTGGACAGCTGTATCTTGGCAAAGAAGATAGTAGGGAGCAAGGAGGTTCAGCAGTCAAGATGGAAGGTGATGCCATGAGGCTTACAGGCTAGTAATGTTCTAGTGAAACCCTGCCTTCCTAAAGAAACCTGCCTGACTACTTGATGTGAATAACAGACTCTATCCAGCTCTTTGCTATCATAGAAATGGTGCTGACTGCTTCTTCAGAGTAACAGAAGTTCGTGATACTACTGAAATAGTTGTGGTTCAGATGTAGATCTGATTTCTCCTAAGCACACTGAATTCACAACTGTTGATCCTCCAGAGGAGGCTTTGCAATTGAACACCTGGAGAATAGGTAAATTTCCCGCTGTTGTTCTCCTCTCCTCTCTTTTTGTTTTGTTTTGTTTTGTTCCTAGTAGCATAGGCTTAAGACTCTGAAGAAGCAGGCTGCTTTTTTTCATTTCCAGCACTGGCTGTTCCTCCTGAGCCACGCCTTCTATTTTTGGAGTCATAGGATATGTGAATGTAAATTCGTGGAGAGAGGTAGAAAACTCTTTCAACTGGTGTTTTTTCGGCTATGTGGGGAGAACAAATAGAGTGGCTTTGAATATTCTGGCTCTTATTCAGAGCAGCATGTGGAGGGAGACAGATGCGTTTGCTTTTTTAGTGCAATGGCTTCAGAAGCAAGAGGGGAAAAAGCACTTTCTCTGGGAGCTGAAGAAGGTGTCCTAATCACAGGAGAGGTTTCTAAATGGCATATCTTTGCGAGGGTTCCTGTAGTCCGGAGGTTTTTGTTTGTTTGTTTGACGTTGGAAGGTTTTACTCTTAATATTCACATCCTTCAGCAGAAGTGAGAAATGTGATTTTATTTTGTGCAGTGTCGTGGACCCTCCAAAATCTCCTGGGAACGATGAATACCTCGCCCAGTACCAATGTGATGACGGTGGAGACAAGGAGAAAGCAAGAAGATCAAAAGAACGTGACCTCATTTCAAAAGAAACCGTTTTGTCCGGCAAAGAGTCTTGTGAGCCTGGTGAGAAATTGCGGCATACTTCCTCTCTCGAGTCTGACACTGAATGTAGCTCTAAAAACCTTTCCTCCTCAGCTGTTACAGAGAGATGCCAAGATACAAAGGACAAGACTAAAACCACTGAGAAAGAGCATTACCAAAGCAAGAGGGAACATGCTCCTAGTGAAGAGAAGGAGAGTCAAAAAGCAGGTCCTTCCAGCGAGAGAAGGATAAAGTTGAATACAAAGAATACAAACTCGAGCTCCTGATTGGCTTCATGCTGAACTCTGTGCTGTTCTTGTCCTAATCTTGGTCTCTCCATAGATAATATGGTTTAAATCCAAATAGAATCGTGCGATGAGGAAGATCTCACTGCAACAAATTCAACATCTGAAATCAAAGTTGACATTTTCCGTGATTTTCTTCCTGAGCAGAAGTGTGCGGTACTCCTTTTATATTAACGTAGAGATTATTTCAAACAGTCTTGAAGTGCTTGATGACTTAACAGTCTGCAGATTTATTATCAAATCAAAAAAACCCCGACTTGGTAGACTATTTTTTTCCCAGTTTTGAATGACCACTAGGAAGAAGGTTA
Organism: Aythya marila; assembly: GCF_965140915.1. NCBI lineage: Eukaryota > Metazoa > Chordata > Aves > Anseriformes > Anatidae > Aythya > Aythya marila. Next base: position 35,742 of record NW_028137644.1, read on the forward strand.
TTCCGGCATCAAGAAAGTCATGTGGAATGTAACAAAATTTACTGAACCAGTAAGTAAAACTTATATTTTTCTATTTGTTCCATTGTTTCAACTCTTCTGACCCTTCTGGACGGCATAGATAACAGAGGGGAGATCGTGGTAATCGGAGCTACTAACAGACTGGATTCTATAGATCCTGCTTTACGAAGACCAGGATGCTTTGGCAGACACTTCCTCTTCAACTTGCCAAATAAAGAGGTGAGAACTTAAATTCAACGTTAGTGCTACCATGGCAAAGTCCAACTTTATAGGAAAAAAAAAAAAAAATTGGCAACTTGAACAAAAGAGTGATACGTGGAGACACTGCGTTGTTCCATGGAGGGCAAATCTGGTACTGGATATATATGGTCAGGATGATACCACCAAGTAGTTAGTTCTATAATCAAACCTTTCATTCCCAAAGTTGTACCTGTTTGCTTAATTATTTAGTCCACTTGGGTGTTTTCATCATGAAGTTGTGTTTTTGGTCTCAATCCTTCGCTTATGAATGAATAGGGGACGTGTTTGCATTTGATTGTTCCCCGGATCAGTGGTAGTAGCTTGAGTCATAATTCTTTTCTTCTTTATAGTAATTGTAGCAATTGGAAGCATTGTGCCAGAAGTGCTTTCTGTGAATTTACTGACTGGAAAGCAAATGTGATGAAGTAATGAGACTGTCCCAATGAAAGCTTGCTAAGTTTTAGAGAAGTTTTTTGGACAGCAAAGAAATGTTTCTGGATAAATTTTTCATTACAGTATTTTCCTCTGGGTCCTTAGGTCTCGTAGTTTGGAAACTTGTTATTGAAGCTACAAATGCCTTTTCTTTCACTGTAGGTTCCTAGAAAAAGTTCAGTATATATTAAATAACTGTAAAATACTTGAAAGTTGAGCAAGTAAGAAAAGTGTATTAGTAGATGAGGGGTTTTGAGGGAGGACTGTTTTTTTTTGTTTGTTTGTTTGTTTGCCTTTTGGTTTGTTTGTTTCTTGTTGGTATTTTTAAGGAAAACTTGGGACAAGCTAAAATGCAATGATTTTGCTTCCAGGCTAGAAAAGAAATATTCAAGATTCATACTGGTGACTGGACCCCTCAGCCACCGGACATGTTGCTTGATGAACTAGCTGAGAAATGCATTGGTAAGACTGAAACAGAAACGGATTCTTGCTTGTGACCAAGTTGTAAAGAACCTTAGCTTGTACCAGGCAGTACCCATGCTCTTGTGCCTTGTTGCACAACTAGTCAACGAGGCAGCTGGCACGCCTTCATAGCAATCTGTGTGAGATCCTTTCATCTATTTACTCTTTGTTGTTGTTCCTCTTGTTGTCTGAGAACATTAAATGGTTCTGGGGCATCTTCCTCAAGAGTATAGTTTTTGATGAGGAGTCTGCTTCAGCTGCATAAGTGCAGGATATCAGGCAGTGAGCAACATGAAACATCCTTGCAGAGCGGTAGCACTTTGAATTCCCTGTTAAGCTGTTTGGTTTTGGCATTACAAATTCTTTAAATGTTGCATGTTTTAAACCTGGGCCTTGACTGATGTAACGTTTGATTTTTGTTTGTTAGGAGACTGTGGTGCAGATACCAAATCCCTCTGTACTGAAGCTGCGCTGTGCTCTCTACGCCGATGCTATCCTCAGATTTATGCAAGTAGGGAGAAGTTGCTACTAGACGTTAATTCTATTAAAATAAAAGCAAAGGACTTTTTCATGGCTATGAAGAAGGTTGTTCCAGCTTCAAACCGGATCAAGGCTTCACCCGTACAAGCACTCTCACCCATTTTCAAGCCACTTTTTCAAAGATCAGTAGAGAATATTTTACAAGTTGTGCAGAAGATCTTCTCGCATGCACAGCTTGCACTAAAGGAGGACCGACAGCAAGGTATAACCACAGCATCCACTTCTTTATAATTCTGCTAAAGCAAAAACTTGTGGTTTGTGCAATCAACTTATAGCTTTCAGACATAATGGTGGTAGAATTTTATTATATGCATGTGCATGTCTTTCTTTTGGGCATGTCTGGAGTATAACGCATAGGTTTTATTGTGGATTCGAAACTGAAATGCCAAATGGAAGCTCTGAATGACTCAATACACAGTAAAGGACGATGCGTTCTCTACTGAAGCATCCTGCTTCTGAGGGCAGCTAAGATAATTAGCATTTGTAGAGGTTGACTTGAGGTTTGAAGTATAAGGCACCTATTTTTCTTTAAAAAATCAAAACTCAGATCTTTGGAGGGGAAGCATTTCTAGGTCAATGTTTCTAATTCCTTTCTGAAGAATGTCAGGACCAGGATACAAGTATAACTAGTCTAAGCTAAATATTGTTTTAGCTATCATCATTTTTAACCAGTCTCCTAATTTAAATGTTTGTGGATCGTACTATACACGTGAGATCAATTAGCATTGATACTTACTAGATGAATGGAATTCTGTGGCCATCACATCCTTTATCCCCATGCTTTCATTGTGGGAACCTCCTCCAGAAAGAAATGGTCTTGTTTGTTTTTTGTTTTTTTTTATCTATTTAGCAACTGCAGAAATTGTTCGTAATCTCCTTTATTCTAAGGGGGAGAAAAAAATCACCAAGAGTAGCGCACCTTACACGTACACATCAGTGGGACTTAGTAGAGCTTTGTAGGGCCTTGTGCCATCTCCTTAGATCTGTGGTGGGCTGAACTCTAGGAAATAGCTTTCAGTGTGTGCTCTCAAATGAAGAAAGGGTTTTGGCACTGATTTAGAAGCTGTATTAATGGAAGAGAAAGAGACAAAGGCTATTCAGGAAAGTTAACAAACCTCTTTTGCCTTTCAGAGCATTTCAATCCTATTTTACAAGATGATATGTTTGACAGTGACGATGATGCATCCTTGGTTTCTGGAGATGAATTAAAAGATGGAATGCCTAACGGACCAGAGAAAAAATGCCTCTGTTTCAGCAGGTAAAGAAAGATAGATCCCTGTTATGTTTAAATTCTCAGGTCTGCTGAGTCTTTGTAAACAGTTCCAGCTGTTAAAAGTGCGAGGGGTGGTAGACGAAGGGGCAACATCAAGTTTGTGTGTTGAAGGGGTGCTTGGTATTCACAAGAAGAAAGGGTGGAGGGACTAAAGTTGTAACGAAGTTGCTCTGAATGACCAAATTGAAAAGCCCAGGCTTCTCTTCGTAAGCCAAAGTGATCCGTAGACTACCAGAACACGTTGACTTAATCCATGGCATTCTTTGAAAGACTCAAGACCACATAAATGTGCTGTCTGTCCTTTTAGCTAAAAATACCCCAACTTTATGGGTTTGTGTTGCCACCTTTTGCCCTTCTGTTTTCCAGGATTGTTAAACCAGTAGTGAATTATGTAGCAGAAAGAAAACTGAGAAATGGCTTGTTAAAACACCTTGAGAAAAAATTGAATGGTGTCTTTATTTGTTAAGCCACCAAGTTGTGTTAATCTTGTGATATTTTAGTATGGAAGTCATGCAAGCCCACAGTTGGAAAGTTAGATCATGTTGTCACAGCTGGATCAGTTATTTTTCTCCGTTTCTATTGCTGTGCTGTCCAGAAGATTTTCTGTCCTCTAGAGCAAGGCCAAGTCTCTAGCATCTTTGATTTAAGCCAGCAGAGGTACAGCCTGATTGTAGTGGGGAAACAAATGCTCCTCACCAATTTATTTCCTAGTAGTAAAGCAAGATTGCAGGGATCTTAATTTGCAGTCTTGGTTTAGTAAAGAATAGGAAACACAAGGGAAGAAGATGAAACAATTGGAATGAGTGAATAACTTAACTGGAAATCTTACATGTATTTAATGTACCGCTGCCATTTGGATTATTTGGGGAGGGAAAAGAAAGTCTATAGGAAACTTACTTGGAACATCGGTGTGTCTATTCAGCACCTCATTTATAAGCTTGTTTTCTTAACTCTTGTTCTAGGAGTGCTTTCTGCGAACCAACATCATGCCAGCCCCGTCTGCTAATAGTAGGAAAAGAAGGGTACGGCCAGGTTTCTTACGTGGCACCCGTGGTGTTGCACGTTTTGGAGAAGTTTCCCGTTCACACCCTGGACCTTTCTGTTCTGCTTACAAACGTTGCACCGCCAGAAGAAATCTGGGGACAGGTACCTTTTTTCTTTTTCTTCTCATCGGATTCACTGACTGTATGTAAAGGATCAATCGAGTTGCAAGTAAGGTGAGCAAAATTCATTGGTAATGGAGGTGGCCTTGTTTTAATGTGCTGGGATGTTTGCTTCTGTCTGAAAATCCCCTTTTCTTTTAGACAGCACCACAAACAATCTGGATGTTGTACATGTCCACATTTTCCATACCCAATTTTACAGTGAGGCTGTTGCTAGCAGCTCAGGAAGCTGGGCGGTGTTGCTAATAAACATCTCTTTGTGGAAAGAAATGCTGCTCATGTCACTGGGATCCAGAAAGTAGTTCTCATTGCCTCCTAAGACTGTGTGCTCCCAGTAGATGGCTCTGTATCAGACTGCATGTCGGCTACATTTTGTAGCCTTCTTCTAAATTATATTAGTAAGGCAACCAAGGTTTGGGGCTTCTGTTTATTTTGTTTTCGCACGGACATACACAACTTGTGCTGTTGCAGTATGTGCAATAAAAGCATTAACATTCAGAAAACACTTCATTTGCACGGTGATGTGGTTTTAACTAGAAAAACTGAACAGATTTGGTGTTTTTACTTTTAGGCAGGAAATCCATTTTCTTGTTTGGCATCACTACCTTAAAATATTTTTACCTTTAGTGGAAACGTTTGAGAGCCATACAAGTAAGGACAGACATGTTACACGACTGAATACTGATGTGTCCCTTAAGAGGGACATTTCCTTTCTTTGTTATGCGATGATTGTGGCTGTGGCCATATAGCTACGGTGTCTAGCCACTGCCTGAATATATCCTTCCCATCTTCTGACTAGAGTTCTCGCAATACTGATAATCTGAAAGGGTGCACAGAGAAATTCCTTATGTGAAAGGATGCTTGCCACTCTGTTCACGTAGTTTCATTTCATGGGGCAGTCAGATGGCTATGTAGCTGTGGATTAAGAGGTTCTTGTACGTGTTTTAGTTTTCTTACGCAAGCTTTCCTTTTCACTAGCTGATCCGAAATGCTCAGAAGACAGCACCAAGCACAATTTATGTCCCAGATATCCATTTATGGTGGGACAATGCTGGACCTGCCTTGAAACTTACTTTTCTAACTCTACTATGTAACATTCCAGCATTTTTGCCAGTTTTGCTGCTTGCTCCGTCTGATGTACGTCACTCAGATCTCCCAGAAGAGGTATTTGTCAATACTTTCCTTACTATTTCTTCAGTGTCTTGTAATTTATGAATGCTTTCAACATCAAACTGGTGTGCTTTCTTAAATGCATGCTGTTATTACTCAGGCACCCTAACAAATCACTTAAAATTTGCTTAGAGAAAAAGAATACTGTGAAAGCATCTGCTTAAGGTTTTTTCTGAGTCAAGCAAGTGACTTTCACCCCCTTCTCACACATGCAAATAATAAATTAATACAATAATTCTGGTGGCTACAAAGTGGTTCAGTCAGGAATATGCAGTGCTTGAAATGACAAGAGGATGTTTTTACTGAAGAGATTTCTTCTGACAGTCTGCCATTCCATGCTATGTTGGGTAAACTGCTAATAATGCAATTTAGTAGAGAATTGAAACACTTTGATTAAAAAATAAATAAATAAATCAGTTTCTTTCTTCATATAGGCCAAAGCTTTCCAAGCTGGAAAGCTGAGTTCCAATTTCTGCTAAAGTAACTTTGGAATCGAATTCTAGTTGTATTCCTAAATAAACTGTAGTAAAAGTACGTGCAGAACTTCATTGACTTCTGAGAGTTTACATTAAGGGAAGGTGCCCAAAACAGGACCACGCTGTTGTCATTCTGATGATTTGGTCTCAGTCACTGGGGGAAGAGAACGGGTCTTACCTAGACGTGTTTTTTATCAACTGCTTTGAAAGTGCTTGAGTTCCAACAGAAGTTTTTGTACAGGCTGTAAATTCCTTCTAAAATAAGTAGTGAAATTCCTCACCTACCTTTTAATACTAGAACTTGAAAATGGAGGAAGACGTAGAGGTATTAGCTACTTCAGACACCTTTTGGTAGAGAAATAAAAACTCAGCAAAAAGCCCTCACTTGTCTGCTGAAGCCTGTCTCTTCCCTCTATAGCCATAAAGGTTCTAAGTAAAGGCTGCAGCAAGGAAGTAAATACAAAGGAGGCGCTGTTGGATGTGGTGAAAGCCATTACTTTACCAGTGTAGCGTACAATCCCTTCAGCAAGCTTTAATTCTACAGGTGATTCTTAAAGGTGATATTTGAATTTGCCGTGCCAGCCTGTGAAAATGTAGCGTTTTAAGGCCAGGAAGATAACTTTTTTCAGTTTGTGTTCTTCAGGTTATTATTAATTTGAAAAGGTACTCGTCTTTTTGGAATAGAAGATGAGTTTTTTGTGGCCTTAAATCTGAAATGTCTCTCCTCCTTCTGCTTTAGATGCAAAAATTATTTAATACGGAATTTGGAGAAGTGTGCAATATTGAGTTGCCTGGTAGGGCAGAGAGAGCAGCCTTTTTTTGAGGACCTAATTCTAAATGAAGTGGCTAAGCCTCCTGTAAAGAAAAGAGGTGAGGAGGATATGAGAAGTACATCTAAAACTTTCCTATCAAAGTTACTAGCTCTTTGGGCTTTGCTTTGGTGGTCATTTTCTGTCAGTAATTTGTCATATGCTTGTATCTGAGTACTGTAAATTGGCTAATTTTTCCTGATGAATTGAAGTTGATCAGACATTGGAAGTCCTGCCTGTAGCACCACCAGCTGAGCCTCAGAAGCCACAAGAGGAAGAAGTAGGGATGCTGGAGGAGGAAGAGGAGGATACCTTGCGTGACCTTAGAATTTTCTTGAGGGACGTTACTCACAGACTTGCCACTGACAGACGTTTCAGGGAATTTGCAAAGCCCGTTGACCCACAGAAGGTAAAGTAGTGCTGATCCGTGTGTGTCTGTAACTTCTCATTGTTCGTATTTCTCAGCGTTTTGGGGAAGGTTCAACTTTGTTTTTAGGGCCGCACTGTAAGGATTTTGCAAGAAGCAGAGGCAGTGCTTTTACTTCTGCTGACTCTAAAATGTCTCTTATGGGATTATTCACTGAAAGCCCTGGTTTCATTCTAAAAAGCCAGTCCAAATGCCAACACAGTTTGCTCGTGAAAAAGCTTTGATATGTAGGTGTGTCACAGCACTGAAAAGCAAAGAGATCTTTCCTTATAATGACAAACAGTATTTACAGGAGTACTTGAGTGAAGTCTGAAGCCCTTTCTTGAACTGTCAGTTCCTGTGGGAACAGGAATAGGAGCAGCAGTTTGTAAAAATAAGTTTTGAGATCCTGTTCTCTGTTTCATCTGGAACTCCTCAATAGGAATCAACCATAAGTGCAGTGTGTTTTCTTTTTCCTCCAATTGGCTGCTTAGATGCCTTTTTCTCCTTAATTTATGAGATAAGCCTAAACTAGGGGCGTATATTTCAAAGACAGATGTAACTTGAATATACCTGGGGATCAGCAAAGTCCTCTTCTTGTGGGCCTCCACTGGCTTTTCTTCCCCTTTTCTCCTAGGTTCTTGAGCTGTGAAAAATCTAGACAGATACATATGTCCTCATCTGAACTGGTCATTAGTCTCCTCTTCTGGTCTGAGGGAAGAAATGAGCACCTCAGGGCCCAGTTATCTCATTCTAAAGTAGATGCCTGCAATAGGTACTTCACAGGTGCAATTCATGCACCTTTTCCTCAATGTCGACAACAAAGAGAATGCCGGATGGCTTGCTCAGCTTTCACTGTTGTGATTTTCTGCAGCAAAGTGAAATGAATCTCCCACCCTCAGTGTTTCTTCTCTACCATGCACGTGCTTCTGACCTCCCTACTTCTTGTTGTCCTCTCGTGGCCGCTCTAATGAAAAATGAAAGAGCCCTTCCATTTTTGAGAAGCAAACTGGTTAATTTCAGCATCTTCTGATGCATCGCAAATGTTCAGAGTTTTTAGGAAGTCGTTTATTTAAAGTCTTCAGAATAATTTTGGTAGACAGTGTGCAAGGTTAAGAAAACCTCTGAATGCTTGTATTTGATCTGCAGGTACCTGACTATGCCACAAGGATTAAAGAGCCGATGGATCTTTCAACAGTTCTGACTCAAATTGACTCGCGCCAGTACCTCGCTGCCGGAGACTAGCTGAAGGACATCGATCTAATCTGTAACAATGCCTTAGAGTACTACCCGGATCAAAGATCTACAGGTGAGGATGTGCTTTTTAGCCCTAGTTTAAAAAATCTGTCAAACGCATAGATGGATAAATGCTGTGTGCGGACAATAGACTTCGGATGGATTAGATGATTTTGGACGTCCAGACTGTAAATATTTTATCATTTTGCTACTTGGGCATGGAATTGTGATATAAGTGTTCCCAAGGAACTAGTGCTTTTGTTTTAATTAACTTCGATGTTGTTATGCTGAAAATATTCACTGAGAGAACCTTTTGGAACCAACCTATGAAGAAAGCAATTTTTTTCTGTGATCAAAACAGTTTCATTGGTTGGTAGACAACATTCAGTTAAAGTGTGTAAAATTTCAGATCGTCACAGCGCCTATGTTTTGCAAGACACTGCATATTCAATGGTGAGGAACGAAACGGATACAGAGTTTGGACGACTTTGTGAACAAATTAAAGAATCTCGTGAGAAAAGAGGTACGTGCTTTAACGCTAAGGATTTGAAGACTTGTCTCTGCATTTGTAACTGAAAATGCACGACGAAGATCTTTGGTATCTATTCTTTCTTGCAAGGTCGCACCTCTGCAGCGTGTGCTCCATGCGACAACTCCAAGTCACCACAGCAGAACCCTGCTACTGAAAACGAGAAACCAGATGAGGAGATGCCAGCGGCACCTGTAGATGCCAGTACACCCATTTCTAATGGCAAGTTGCATTTTATTCAGCTGCTCTTGTCGTTCATACCTTCTCTGTTCTTGAGGCGCAACAGGTGTCTCTGATGCCTGGCTCTTTATGGCAGAGGTAGTTTGTTTTCAAATTGACTTCCAAATGGGAGAGAGAAATCCAGAGGTCATTCATTCAATATAGCGATGAATTAAAGTTCAAAGAAAGTTGGTTCATTTGATGTACTCTTACTGGAACTTCATTTTGTAAACAGAACGACCCCCCACTCAAGGATATGACAGCTTCCCTCCTGTACTAAAAATGATAGTGCTCACCCTTGTAGGAGCAGCAATGTGAAGAAGGTCAAGGGCAGTAAGAAGGGTTCGAAGCTTTGATATAACAAGCCTTTCACTTTTTTTGACAGAGCTCCTAATAAATATCTTTAGCAAGGCCTGGAGATGGGAGAAAAACTCAAACTAGATTTTAATTCTAGGATGTATGATGTCAAGCTTGACTGTTCCTCTGAACAGTCAATTGAATTTAATTTTTTTTTAATTTAAATTAATTAGTTTATTTTTTTTAATTTAAATTCAACTGAATTTAAAGTTTTGAATTTAAATTCCAATTGAATTTATTGAAAAAAATTCCAATTGAATTTAAAGTTTTTGTTGTTGTTTTTCACGAAACACTAAGTTTATGTGAAAGGTTTTGCTGCAATATCTTTTTGCCAAGGATATTAAGCTTAAGTTATCCACAAGAAAATGGTGGGGAGAGGGAAGCTTTAGTTTTGAAAGCTTTTTTTTTTTTTTTTTTTCTCTCCAGGTTTTTCTTGAGCACAGCAGCGTTTCAGTGTCTGCCTGCCATTAGTTGCCCCACTACCAAGTCAGGAGGGTCAATTAAACTTGCGTGAGGCAGAATTTCTTTATCTGAATCTACGTGGTTCACATAAATATATCCTTGTTTCCTTCTTTCCCTAGGATTATTCTTCTACCAGTATTGAATGTTTCAACGGACACCGTTGAAGATCAATGAGCAAAAGCATCCTGCGGTGTTCAGTCTCCAGCTTTGAAGAAAGTATGGCGATACTGAGGGGAAATGTCAAGAGAAGATGCTTTTCAAGGTACTGTATTTCTATATGTTCAATCTCTGTTCGATTTGTAGATTGAAAAGCAAGAGAGAAAGCATGTGCAGTGAGTTGTGGCCTGATAAACCTCCGGCTAAAATCAGCAGAGGCCTATGAGCATGCTGATGGCGTACCAGTACCTTAAAACTAGAATCCCTCTTCTCAGTGAAAGTCTCCCGCTTTTCTAAAAAAACCTGTTTTTTTTTTTCCCAACCCCTTTGAGGTGTTCTTGTGGTTTAGCCCGGCCGGCAGCTAAACACCACACAGCCCTTCTGCAACCCTCCCACCTCCCTCTCTGGAATGGGGGAGAGAAATGGGAAAGTGAAGCCCACGAGTTGAGATAAAGACAGTTTATTAAGACAGGAAAATAATAATGATGATGATGATGATGATGATAGTACTGCTACTAGTAATGTGTACAAAACAAGTGATGTACAATGCAGTTGCTCACTACCCGCTGACCAGTGCCCAGCGTAACCCCTAGCAGCCCGGCTGCCCCGCCCTATCCATGGTGCAGCGTGTTGCCATAAGGCATAGAATTCTTTGGCCAGTTGGGGTCGGCCATCCTGAGTCTGTCCCCTCGCAGCTGTTGCTGTGCGCCGATTCTGATCGCCAGTAGGACAGTGAGACACCGAAAGGTCCTTGGCTTGTTGTAAGTACTGCTCTGCAGCAATTGAAACATCGGGGTGGTATCAGCAATCTTCTAAACATCCTTTCAGACATTCTAAGCCAAAACATAGCAACCTACCCGCTACTAGGAGGAGAACTAACTCCTAACTGAAACCAGGACATGTATCTTTTCCACTTGGGTGCTATTGCTCATAATTTTGAGAATTCAACATGAGCAAGCTAGGAAATGTGGGTACATACAGAACCGCGTGTATATGGCACGCAACAGACTTGGGATGTGGATCCTGCGTGAGGCCTACAGGCTTCTCTTTGTATACCATGGAGCACTGGCTTGTAAACATGGTGAAATTTCCCATCCGTGATGGGTCTAATACAACAAGTCTTTTCTCCCTTCTCTGCCCTGTCCTCTTTCTTAATGTAGGCAGTTGAGAAAGCCAAAATTGGAACGAAAAAAAGAATATAATATAGAATATAACACAGGTAAGTGGCTGTAAGTCCCCGGGATACCTATTTGTGCTGGTTACTGAAGAGGATGGCACTTGGTCACTCCATGGCTTTCATTTGGCCCCAAAGCCTTCTGTAGTCAGCTGAATTCACTCCTCAGTGACTTTTCTGTGAAGAGAGGTAGGTGCAAATAGGAGATTTTATGAATTCCTTGGGGAGGGAGCAGTGTGAATTGCAGCTTGGTAGGCACAAAGCAAACTGTTCTAATTGTGCAAAGTAAATCGATACTTGATAAGTTCAAACTTAGTTTTATAGCTGGCAAGCACAAAAGTAAACCTAAGCTGTGATCCTAGCAGCACAGTGGTGTAGCTCTTCCCTTCCCCTTGTCCTCTTGGCTCTTTTAATGACAGTGCAAGCAACCAACCTGTGCCAAAGGGTGCTGTATGGTAAACAATGGGCAGGCTTTTTTCTAAAAAGCACGAGTTTGAGTTATGTGGTTGTTTGGGTGTTTCTCTTGAAACGATTCTTCCCTCCTTGAGCTGTTAGATCCTAATGCAGGAAATGGAAGCGCTGCATGCATAAACAGAGTAATCAAACATACACCTCTTAGGAAGAGGCTTGCAATGTCCTAGTGTTTGTTTTGAGCACTGTTAGATACAGTTTGACATGAATGGAGTGAAAACACCTTAGAGAAAGGTGTTGATTGTTCTCACTTTTCCAAGACAGAAATAACTGGAGTAGATTTCCCTCCTGCATGGAACAAAAGTTGCACGTTTGTTTTTGTCTGGCTAGCTTTCAGTCTCTTTAAAAATTTCCCTACAGGTCCCAGTTTTAAGTAGACAGTTTAAACGTGCAGAGCGATAAAGAAGTGGAATGCAGTGGTTGTGACACCAACTTCTGACCTGAAATGTAAAGAAAACTCAATCCACTTCAGGGTGCCTTTTTTGTCTGTCTGTTTCCATTTTACAAGAGCAACGGTGAAATAAGGAGAATCCCATCTTCACTGTTTCAAAATCCTTTGTTTCTGCGTTTCAGTCACCAGAACACTGAGGAGTAGAGCTGGTGCAAAAACTGTGAGACGAGTCCACGGAGAAAACAGGGACTTGGAGCTGCGCCGCAGCTGTAGAGTCGGACACAGTCGGTACTCGACTACTAACTCGTCCATTCTATTTGACAAACTTATGACAAAGTAAGTCATCTTTTCTTGCAGACCTCTTAGAATGATCTTTCTTAGCAAGCCTTTGCACTATGGCATGATGTTGGCCTCGACTTGCTCTTTAGTTTGACAGCAAAGAGGTATGGCTGCTCCTGGCACTTCCTTCCTGTTTACAGGGAGACACCGTTACCTGGCTAGATAAACAGATTTTCTTGAAGGTGCTATTTCAGCATATAAGAATTGATTTAAAAAACAACAACAACCACAAAAGTGCTTCATGGCTTGCTAGTTTTGTAATCTCACATTTCTGCAGGAATACTTGATTTGCTGCATTTCACCATTACACTCGTCAGCGCCGCTGATTCTGGTTTATCACTATTTGCATTGCAAATCTCCTTGTCCAAAGCTTAAACTGATGTATGCACTGCTTGAAAACAAAACCTGAAGTTGCAGAGCAGAAGACTCAAGTCATTATGTTAGCAGCTGTGTAACCATACTGCTTTCCAAACATAAGATGTCCAGCTTATTTTGTTTCTATGAAGAGTTTAAACGGCTCCCGTTAAGCAAAGATGTCCCCACACTGATACTTACTATTAAGCAAGGATTCCACCTCCTTTGGCTGAGGTCTGCTCCCTTACTCATATTCGAACATTCATCCAAGTAGCCTGCAATTCCACACTGTCGGGGGAAAGTCCATAGAATAGAAAAGGTTCCTCCAGTCTCTTCCTCAGCCTTTTTTTGAAGCATGCAATAAAGCAAAACATTCACAGGCTGCCCTTCCATGCAAAACAAGGCAAATTAGTAAGACAGGAGCCACAAAACTGATTGTCCTTTAAAGTTAAAATGAGATTTGAAATAGATCGAGTTAGCAAGTGTTGTAAGTCTGTAGCTAAGTCTGGTTTTGCCAATGCAGCACAATTCCCTATCACGTAGCCAGAGCTGCTTCTGTAGCTCCAAGAAGCAAAACTGCTTTGACAAAATACTGTGTCATCAAAGCATTCCTTGGCTCAGTAGGCACGGCTCAAGTTCAACAAGTTTGTGAAAAAATGGGTACTAACAGAAGCAGCAGGGTCCAAAGAAACACTTTATGTCCCCACTGCGAAATGAGGGGCTTTACCTTGAGTGTTATGCACACTGTCAATAGAAAAGCACTGTAACAGAATCTGCCACGGCAGTTTGCATGTGACTGAAAGACCATCAGAGTGGGACTGCAGCAAGATCATTGCGAAGTTACAAAAAAACCATGTGGGGGTGGGAGTTTAGTTGCGTTCGATAACACAATCTTAGATAAAGATTTTGGTCTTAACGTAAAAGTAAGGATGTCTACTGATCTCTTCAACTCCAACAACTGAAGCCCAAGTCTGAAAAATCGCCTTTAAGAATGCAAAGAAAATATTTAACTCTTCTGTATGTTCATACTTTGCTATCAAGCAAAGGAATGAATGCTGATGCCTTAACTATGTAGGGCTGTAGCTTACAGAGAGACTACACCTTCCTGTTTTTTTCCCTTTAAAAACGTTAAATGCACGTGAAATTATTTGGGGGTGTTTTCACATGCAAAGCCTAATGCAGTGCATGCAAGCCCTGTCATCTTCTTCGTCTAGTAGTGTCGCGTTAAGGGGTGTAGCCGATTGACCGTCATGGGTCCCGTCGGATTCAGGGTGCTGAACTATCACGGTCACGGATTCACCAACAACGCAGTACGGCCTCGCTCTAGTCGCATTCAAGGAGAACTCTCACAGCTAGGAAGAATGCAATTAAGTGCAATTTCTTACGGCGACAGGTACACAGGTTCTTTGGATTGTCAGTGATAAATTCACTGTCTGCAAAAGCAAGCTAGCATGCATGAAATGCACAGGTACACAGCCTAGGTATTAAGACATGAAAAAGCATCAAAACTCTAGAGATTTCTAAGATTCCACAGAGACGCCTGGTATAAGCAAGCGTTCAGATCTTACCCCACGGCGTCCCAATGGAGTGGGGGTGGGGGAGTGAGAGGCTCAGCCTGTCGAGTGATGTCAGAAGGAATCCTTCCTGATAGTATCTTCCCTAACATCCCCTTTCTCTTAAAGCAATTGATACTATTTTCTATCTTTAAGGTGGAGCTTGAGTGACTCTAGTCATGCATATCTTGGTTGTGCTTGGTAGAAATGATCTCACTTGCGTTTAAAGGTACAGGCTCTGAGAAATTCCGAGGGCGTGCTCAGTGAGGGGTGGTTGCACCTTGGAGGCGCGTAGCTTTTGGGATGGAGGTGTGCTTATGATGCCTAGTCGCTTAAGGCGATTACTCCACAAGTAGTAACTTAGTGTTGATTTAACTACAGCATATCTAAAACATAAGAAGGATGTTAGTATGGAAGAAGCCGATGAAACCAGTCCTTAAATCTTACTACTTATTGTGCGTGAGCAGACTGGCGTGAGTTTTAGCTATACTGGCAAATATCAAACCACACCTGTGTCGTCCCAAAGCTGGGAAAAAAAAAAACAAAACCAAGGAAATGTTGAAGCAAATAGGGAGGCCTGTAGCTTGTGCAGTCTTTTAGCTGCGAAAATAAAGAAGGAGAGAGACAGGTAGCCTCGAGCTAGCAGAAGCAAGGAAGAGAAGGGCTAAAAGGGAAAAAACAGGAAGGAGAACACCAGCTCCAGACTGACCTATAGTAACCTTTTTCTCATTAAGGGTCATTAGCACATTAAAAATCACACCTGTCAAAATGCTAATCTATGCTAATGTGGGATTCGGTGTGTGTCCCCCCTCTCCTGTTCCCCCTCCCCCCCGGTATTCCTCTGTAATGCACAAGCTCAGTGGAGATAAGTTAGGTGAGCTGTAATAACCAATCCAAAGGAGCCAAAGAGAGAGTTTTCACAAGTTTCCTGTGTATAAATGACGGCGATTCGAGTCAGAGGTGTGCTTGCTTTGCGAAAGATGGCCAAGTACCTGACTCTGCAGAGTTCTATAAGTAATTATATAATTAAAAGACCTTCGTGTGCATTCCGACTCTGGGTGCTTATTGGCGCGGTGCACTCTGCACGAACCTGCAGACAACATCTGTACTCAGTGTCATGCCTACAGAAAACCCTTTACTGTTGGGACCTGCATATTTTTCTGTGCATTCAACACAACCCCTTTGGCACAACTAGTTAACCATGTAGCTGCCAGTCCACCACTCAGTTGCACTTGTGAAGAGGAAAAGCTATTTCCGTCTACTGTAGGAGCACATCCTCTAAATGCAAGCTTCACTCAGCTGGTCATTTACTGCAGGACAAGATTTGAAAAGTGTTGTTGAGTTCTGGGTTTCCTGCTTACAGGAAAAATTAAGTGCTAGATCGCCCTCTACTCCGCTTTGTCTGCTGCATTTAATGGAGATTAAACTGATTTCGTTTGCTCCTCCATTTATGGACAATGAGCTGAAGGAACAGGTACAGCACATTAGCCTGGAATGCCTTCCCTCCCAACCAAAGTAAACTGGAGCTGTAACTAACACAAGCAAAAGCAAGGCTTCTGTGTTTTCAGCTGAATAAAGTTCCAACAAAATCATCCTCTGGGATTTGAAGCTTACTTCACATGACATGCCAACGACTCTTTTCCCTCTATTGTAAAGCGGACCCCCTGCTGTTAGTTGCTCTAGAAGCAAAGGAATCATCGGTTTGGTTACCAAATAGCCGCTTCTGCAAACGAGAAGTGTTGTGCTCTCTCTTCCCTTTGAATGACTCCACACTTCTCATCAGCTACTGGATTGCTGACCTAGAATCAGAGAACATCCCAAGGTGGAAAGGACTCCCAATAATCACCAAGTCCAACTCGTGGCTCCACACAGGACCACCCCAAAGTGAGACCCGATGTCTGAGAGCATTGTTCAACACTTGTTGACCTCCGTCAGGCTCGGTGCCATGAGCAGTGCCCTGGGCAGCTGTCTCAGTAGCCAGCCACCCCCTCAGCGCAGCACCTGAGGCGCACGGGGCTCGGCGGGGCGGCCCGGGAGGGGAGGACGGCGGGGCGAAGTGGCAGCTCCCTCAGAGCCGTCTCCCTGCCGCCTCGGCCGCATGTCGTGGCTTTTTCGTGTCGGGGCTTTTTCATGTCGTGCCCTCGGTCTCTCGCCGTGGGTGTGATGCTGCTCCCCAGCGCGGACCCCTTGCGCGCGGGGCCTGCCCGCGGCAGCGGCGGGAGGGAAACCCCAACCCCAAAGCCCTCCCGGCAGGGAGAGCTCGGGGTGAGGGCCGATCCGGCACCGACAGTAAACACACGCCGGAGGAAACGCTCTGGTTTTAGCCATGAGCAGCGCGGCCAGGTTCAAAAGGCGTCACGCTGGAGCTCCGAGTTCGGCGGCGTTCCGAGGCCGTTGTGGCGGTTGTGGAGACGGCCCCGGCTGAGGTGGCTGCTGCTGTCGCTGCTGTCCCCTCTGTCCCTGCTGTTGCCGCTGTTGCCGCTGTTCCCGGACCTTGGAGACCCCCGGCGGCTCCCTGTGCCAGGCCCTGTGGCCCCGGGGAGCTGCCCGCCGCCTCATCGGCCAGCCCGGCAGCAATCCTGCCAGCACAGAATAGCCCACTGCGTTTCAGGGTAAAGTGACGATTAATTTCTATTTCCTGGCCTGGGTGCTGCTTTCTTCTTTAAGGAAGCTTCAAGGTTAAAGGTTCAACTCAGTTATGTCAGGGTTCAACTCCGTTTCGTGAAGGGGCTCTTGTACGAAAGCTTAAGCTGGGATTGACTCTCTGCTAAGCGGAGGCCAAACGTGGACCTACTGAGAAGCAGGTCCTAAGTGATAACATTTTCTAAAGAGACTGCTAAACACATCTGAAGAGTGCTGCTGCAGAACTCTGAATGGGGGGATAGCAACTGTCTTAACTGATCTGGAATCTTGAATTTACTTTTCAATGGACAAGAGGTGTGTCTCTCAAGGCAAACAAAGAGAGGAGTAACACCCGATACTCATGTCAACATAAATTTATGCTCAGAGCGTAGGTGTAGGAACAGCATCAGTATGTATATGGAACACCGGGAGAGGAAGCTCTATCGGTATTTACGGTTTTTCTACTATCTTGTCAGAGAGACGTCATCTCCAAATGAGAAATGGATGTATTTTGAAACAGTGGTGGTGGATCGGATTTCTTCTTTCTAGTGTTAATATTTGCTCTTGAATCGTACTTAATACCTGGTAACACCTCAATCAGTTGTCAAAAATAAACTTAAAAATGTGTAAGGCTTATCTCATTGGTCAGTATAAAGATCAAGGTCTTCGCTTCGCTTTGCTTCCCTTCCCTTCCCTTTTTTTCTTTTTTTTCTTTTTTTCTTTTTTTCTTTTTTCCTTTTTTTCTTTTTTTCTTTTTTTCCTTTTTTCTTTTTTCTTTTTTTCTTTTTTTCTTCTTCCCTTCCCTTCCCTTCCCTTCCCTTCCCTTCCCTTCCCTTCCCTTCCCTTCCCTTCCCTTCCCTTCCCTTCCCTTCCCTTCCCTTCCCTTCCCTTCCCTTCCCTTCCCTTCCCTTCCCTTCCCTTCCCTTCCCTTCCCTTCCCTTCCCTTTTTTTTTTTCTCCTTTCCTTTCCTTTCCTTTCCTTTCCTTTCCTTTCCTTTCCTTTCCTTTCCTTTCCTTTCCTTTCCTTTCCTTTCCTTTCCTTTCCTTTCCTTTCCTTTCCTTTCCTTTCCTTTCCTTTCCTTTCCTTTCCTTTCCTTTCCTTTCCTTTCCTTTTCCCCCAGTATTGTTTTTCTGTTCTCCTTCTCACTGCAGTCTTGATTTTGTTTCTTGTCCCTTAAGTATGTTTCCAATGTGTTGCTGAAACATTTTCCCTTTCAATCCTACAAAAGGAGCTGTCACTGGTGAAGATCGGAGCTTATCCCTGAGCCCAGGAGCTGTCACCTTAGTCTTCCAATCGGACAAGGACGACTTCATTTCTCATGTAAATGCATTTGTCAGGTTTGCGTATTGTTTTTTCAGGAATGGAAAGTGTGTATAGAATGGATTTAAAATCGATTTTAAATGTAAAACGTCAAGGCAAAAAAGTTCTAATTACAACCTCTGCACACAATTTGCCAGCTGTGGGACTAGGAGTTTTCTTATTTACTGTGTTTTGTTTAACGTGTCTGAAGTTTAATGGACAGCAATCAAGGCGTGCTAGAAATCTGAAAGCACTTTATGCTTTGTTCTCTCCGTCATTTTGGTATAACAAACTAGCTTATGTTTTAAACCCTCCATGAGGTTAGTGGTTTCCCTAAAGGTAACAAGTCCCTGTGTGCTACAGTAAGACAGTAACAAAACATGAAGTATAGACGTTCATCCTGTCATTATTCAGCTTCTGCCTATGGACACACAACTACGCTCATTTAAAGCGGTATCACCTTGAAACCTAATCAGCATTTTAAAAAGGACTTTGTAGCAGTTATTGGCTTTTGTCCTGGAGGGCTGAGGTTTGTTTTGTTTTGTTTTCCATTCAGCATTTCCGTTTCTAGCTTACATTCCCCTGTTGTTTTGCATGAGGAAAGCGTGCAACTTTAGAAAGGAGAACGGAAAGAGCTGCTTTTTAGTCTAACTTTTCAGTTTTTCGTAGGAGTTTTAAATGTGGTAGGAGTAAAACACCAGAAGTACTGCTGCCAAAGTTATATTCAAACTCATCTTTCTTGGAGAAGCAGAAGAAGCCCAGGGAGAAATAAATTTGCAAACATGCTCTTCATGCTCTCCTTTCCCAAGATTTCTCTGAGATATAGCCCATCCTCTGTGGGTTTTGAGGTATATGGTTCCCAGGAGAGAAAAGGAGGGCCAAACATCTCTCCTCTTGGATCTCAGCATGCCAGGGCTTTAGTGTACTGCCACTTACAGCTCTGCTTTTTCACCTGGAAAAAGCGACCGCATGATGTAGACTGAGGAGCCCTCACAGATTAACTTGCCGTCACCAAGTGACGCCCAGAAAAGGTGTATTTAAAAGCTAGGCTCATTATAGAATCACAACAAACCCCTCATGACTGGTGCAGTAGACAGTGAGGTAGAGGGCGAGCCCTGGAAAGACAGAAGAAAAGTAGCAGTGAGTTCTGGGTACCTTTGTGCAGACGAAACAGAAAAACGCAGGCAGTGAAGTAATAGTGTTCCGTTACTAATGCCAGCAATAGATAATTGCAACAATTATCTATTAGATCATAGGTACTAATTAACAGATAATTGCGCAACTCCGGAAATCAATAAATAACTGATTCCCCTCAGAGAATGTCTTCTACATTTTTATATTAAAAAGACTCCAGAGTTGTAATGGATTAAAATCCTACGGAAGGGAAAGAAATGGCATCAGCCACTAGTTCTGCAGAAGCGAAAAGTAATACTGATAGAGTTTAGATGGAAATTTTCACTTTGTGTGTTTAGTTTGGGGATTCTTTTTAAATCATTCATACCAGCGATTTAGTTCTTAAGGCTGTTTCTTTGAGATTAAGTGACAGGACTTCTGTTACTCTTTTCTTCTTGGAATGCTTCTTGATAGTCTTACGTCAACCAGAACTTCTGTCTCTGTCACAGATGTGAACAATGACTGTAGCTAAGAAGCCCAAATCTTCAAAGCCTAAAAAGCCCTCTTCGAGGCGGTCTGGCAAATCCAAGAAACCAAGTCCTAAAATACTGATGTCACGCACCGCCAACTGGGGCCGGATAGTGCCTGCAGAAGATTCAAGCCAAGTCTCTGTGGCCCAAGGACGTGGAGGTGCTATTTACTGTAGATCATCTGAAAAATCTAAGGCTTTTGCCCCAAGAGATCTAAGTAAGTGTGCGTTCTATCCTGCCTCCATTGTCTTCAAAGCAAAAGTAGAAAATGCAGTTCTTACTTGTTGCACTGATAGAGAAGGGGACTACTGTGAACAAAGACTTCAAAAGCGAATCCCCTAAGGCAACTGAAGTGACTGATGTTACAGAAATTAATTTTGATATATTTACAGTCAACAGAGAAATATGGGGAGCTTTTTGTAATGCACAGATTCCTCCATGTCTTTTCTGTTTTGCAAAGAAAAGTGTTTGATTGTTGCTATTCACAGCTTCCATTTTTCACAGGTTTTTTGAAGGATAACATTGCTCAGGAAAAAATCTGGTATCTGTAGGGGTACCGTCATTCCTAGTTCCTAGTTTTTACGTTTTTACCGTATAATTTCAAGTCTAAGTTTGTGGTTTAAGTTATAATAAGGAAAAAAACAGTAGTTGAGTTAATCAGGTTAAAGATTATAGATGGAGAGGAACTTGGCATTAGGTGCTACAAACAGAATGGCAGTTAGCCTTGCCTTAGAAGAATTAAAATGGTTGACTAAAGTTTTTTTTTTGTTGTTTTTTTTTTTCCCCAAAACATTGTGTTGACCAGCCAATTTGAATTTGGTGGTATTAAAGCTGTCTGCAATAAGTTTTTCTGGTTTGGATTGTAGCTAGCTCCTCTAGGTGCTCCTGCAGAATAGTATTTTTTTAAATACCTTTCTTCGAAACAAACAAACAAGATCTCTTTTTAAATTTAACTTTCTTGCAGTCGTTAATGATGGAATTGCTCCGCCACAGAGCATTCTTTTTCCACCTGAGAAGATTTGTATGGATTGGCGAGAAACACAAAGTGTTGGAGTTGGCCTGTACAATCTTGGCAACACATGTTTTCTTAATGCTACTCTGCAGTGTTTGACCTACACACCCCCACTTGCCAATTACATGCTTTCTCTTGAGCACAGCCAGTCATGTGAGTACTTCCTAACAGTATTTTGAACCTGTTGGATAGCTCTGAAGGTGAAAGAACAGCAGTGATTCTGTGAGATAAGCTTATTTGCCTGATTTTACCTGTAGCAGCTGGCTTTGAGCACTGTATTAGCAGTGGGCTCCGAATAGCATATGGAGTGCAATTAATGCACCATGGTTTATTTATTTATTTAGTTATTTGTTTGTTTGTTTGTTTATTAAAGGATCATTTATTGCTTCATGGGAATAATGAAGTGCATTGGACAGTAATGCATTTAGTAGTAATTTTAGAGAGTAATACATTTTGCAGCCTGTGGAGTTCACATTCCTGTCAGCCTTTACAACTGCGACTTTGCAGTAGTCTTTTAGATTTCTCTTCACAAAATGCATTTGAATACAGGCTTAGTGGATATTTTTCTTCTGTCAAGTTGTGTGAAATGAAATGTTACAAGACTGTTGGGACATTGTCATCTTGGGAGAATAGAATGTAGCAAGGAGAGTGGATATTGTATCTATAGTTTAAATTGTACTTAGATGTTTGTAGTTCTGGATATTTCGCTGGACTGGGATGCTTTGTTCTTTCACTCTTCAGGTCGTGAACAAGATTTTTGCATGATGTGCACGATGGAGACTCACATTAACCAGGCCCTGCGTTGCACTGTTGATGCCATCGAGCCTACACATGTTATCAGTAATCTCAGTCGTAAGTGGCTTCAGATGTGTTTCTTTTCGATAGCTTGTAATCTTCAAATAATTATTTGATGTGTCTAAGTGGTTTTAACACTCCAATGAAGAGAGATTTTAGAAATACAAGAATGATTTCATTTTTAAATGAGGTCAATACTATCATCTTCTTATTTAGGAATAGGAGAACATTTCCGTTTTGGCAGTCAAGAAGACGCACACGAGTTCTTGCGCTATACTGTTGATGCTATGCAGGAAGCGTGCTTGAACGGAAGCACCGAGTAAGCATAAACAAGTTCACTTTCATACATTCTCTAGCACCTTCTAGTCCTTTATTTACTCTCAGAAATGATCTCTAGCACCTTTTAGTGCCTTATTTACTATCAGCAACACAAGTCTACATCATCCTTGGTTTTCATCAAACTCTTTGAAGAGTTAACTCTGTGCCTTAAATCTTCTGAGGTCTGATTATAATTTATTTCCAGATTGGACAGATCTTCTCAAGCTACCACCATCATTCATCAAATATTTGGAGGATTTCTAAGATCGAGAGGTACTTGAAAAAATACTCCTGTCCTTAGAACTGATCTGTGTCTTTTGTCGGTAGTAAAGCAGTCTGTAGTTTGTCTAAAGTAGTATCTGTCAACAACTTGAATTTGGACAGTTAGTCTCCTTCACATAATGTTAAGCATTTATATTTTGTTTCCAGTGAAGTGCTTGAATTGCAAAGCAGTTTCAGATACGTATGAGGCATTTCTTGATATCACTTTGGATATAAAGGTAAGGTGTTTTCTAAATATAATTCATGATGTTTAAGTACATGCATAACTTTCTTAATTAAACTTGTTTAACTTAAAAAACCAAACCACATATAATGTTAAAACATAAGAGCTTGGTGGTGCTAAGGAAGTGGATTGGACTTTGTCCTTCCGTGGAACCCATGTAAATAGTCTCCACATTTGCATTGGGTTTAAGGGGAAAGAATTCTCTTTCTGCAAAAATTATAATGCTGTCCTACTTCTTTGTTGTTCTACCTCAATATACATCTAATTGTTAGACTGATGAATTTGTCCCCAGTATTGATGACAAAGCACACTATAGATGCTGTCTAGGCTACTGGAAAAGTATTTGTTCCAAAGTCAAATGCCTTCCAGGTGAGGTCAATGCTGAGCATGCTCTTTCTGCCTCCTTCTTCACAGTGCTCCTAGTAGATCGCTTGAGTATGTTAGTAAGATTCTCTTATAAACTACTAGTATGTCTCTGGAATTCTGAATTACGGTGACTTTACGCTCTTCTTTCTCGCTGCTCTAGGCGGTTTCATCTGTTAGCAGAGCTCTGGAACTCTTTGTGAAACCTGAAGAGCTGGATGGAGAGAATTGCTATAAATGTAGCGAGTAAGATTTTGACGTCAGTTTTCTATGTTTCATGACTCTGTTGGACTACCTCTAAACTTTGGATCTACTTACAAGTTTTGTGGAAGTTTATAAAAGACTTGGATTTTTGTTTCTTTGGAGGGGGGAAGTCTTGTTCATAGGCATTCCCTATGGGTTTGCAATTCTCTGGCTTGTATTTTGCCATCAGAATTCAAAAAGAGCTACTTTTGTTCTTTCTATTTATTAGCTCTCAACAGTACTTTTCTTGATGTAAACTGCCCAGTTTCCATTGTTCTCTGGGCTAGTGGCTAATTTTCACTGCTTACACCGTAGGTCCTACCTTGGAGCGGGCAATGTGTCAAACTGAACTATTTTGTTTCAAAGGATGGCAGATGGGTTCAGTGTCTTTCCAGACAAGCTCAGTACATGAAGACTTCCTACTGTTAAATGTCTCCCTCCTGTAGAATGACCATGTGCTTCTGTTGTATTTTTGATGTTGATAGTGGACCTATGTTGGAGATTATTTGCAATTTCTAGCCCTGGGGACCAAGGCTCTCTCGTTCCGCTTTCAGTATTTGTATTTCCCTTGAAAGCTGAAAGAATGTATCCAGGATTGGAGTTCAAATAGCCACTTTTGTAGACCAAGAAATGGTACCTTGCCATCCAACCTGGTCATACCCTTTTGTGAGAGATTCCTGTTCCCGCTATGCTCTGAGTTGTTGGGAAAATTTACCTTCTTCTGTGTATTAACAAACCTGACACGCAGTGCATGGGTTTATGAAAAGAAAAAAGACCAACCTATTATGCAAGTAAATATCATTCAAATAGCATAGGCATGCGTGAGACATTAAAAGGAGTTTGTTTTGGGGGCGAAAAAAGAAGATGCCTTCAAACACTTCTCTCTGCTTGTTTTTAAGGTGTAAAAAGATGGTTCCTGCGTCCAAGAGATTTACCATACACCGTTCTTCCAAGGTTCTCACAATATCACTGAAAAGATTTGCAGATTTCACAGGTGGAAAGATCAACAAGGTATATTTACCACTGTAATGCAACTATATCATTGTGTAATGGGACATCCCCCAAGGCTGAAAGTTGTTAATATTTTCAGACAATAATTGTAGACTAACGACTATGGCTTATTCTTTCTCTTAATATCAATACAGTTCCCGCTTGACAAGAAGCATATGCTTTCCTCTGAGAAGGCTGATTCATCAGGAAACAGTTCTCTGCAACTTCTAGTCTTAACCGTTGTTTATGGGAAGACTTATTTGTAGTGAATCAAGAAATATATTCGAGAAATATATTCTAGAAATCAATTCTAGTCTGTGTTTTTTGGAAGTGTTTTTCTCTGGCTAGTCCACGAAGTACTCTGGGATAATTTTTCTATCTTCTTGATGTCTCTTTAGGAGGTGAAATATCCGGAGTATTTGGACCTGAGAGCCTACATGTCGCAGTCAATGGGAGAACCACTGCTCTATGCCTTATACGCGGTGCTGGTACATCACGGTGTCAGCTGTCACTCAGGACACTATATATGCTATGTAAAGGTAGAAGTCAACAGCATTTCTAACAGGGTAAAGGTTGTGCTGGCAAACCAATTAAAGCATGACTAGCAGCTACTGTTTCTAGGGAAAAAGATTTCATTATATTTTTATTGGACATGTGTGTATTTTGTTCCTATCCGTGATTTCAATTGGAAAACGTGCAATTCACCTAAAGAAATCGTTGTCTTTATTTGCAGGCTGGTAATGGACTTTGGTATCAGATGAATGATGCTAAAGTAGTGCATACTGACATTAAAAGAGTTCTTGGTCAGCAAGCTTACATACTTTTTTATATCAGGTAATAACAAATCTTAAAATGTGTTCAGAAGAGATTTACTTTCCTGTTATTGATATTTTTCTGTTTTGCAAGTGTTTTTCTTGCTATCCCGGGAGAAGATTATTATTTGTCTAATTCAGTTCTGTCTAACCTGAAATTCTCTGTGTCGTTTATTATCTTTTGTT
Organism: Aythya marila; assembly: GCF_965140915.1. NCBI lineage: Eukaryota > Metazoa > Chordata > Aves > Anseriformes > Anatidae > Aythya > Aythya marila. The sequence goes on from NW_028137644.1 coordinate 60,760, forward strand.
GCTTGGCCTTAAACTGCAGCGCTTGTGTAAATTGCTATCTATGTGTTATCTGTAGCTGGCTACTTTAGAGAAGGAGAGAAATGAAGGTCATCTGTGGTGTAAGAATGAATTATTGCTGTGCAAGTGATAGTCTTAGTAGGAAGACTGTTCTCTACTTTTCAGTCTGTAGTCTTGGCGAAGCCTTCTGTAGAGAAGGCTTCCATATCGTATGAGCTGTTCCTCTAAAATGATAGGATGGGATTTAATCCAAGAGTAGGCTGAAAGAAAAACTAAACTACGATCACTGCTCTTTTCTGAAGGCGCTATGATTTGACACTTGGAGAACGTGCGTTTTACTTGCCAGCACCATCTTATCCCTGTTCATTCCCTCCTGGTCAGCAGGGGGCTAATAGTAAGCAGGCTGGATTTCTGGGACCACGACTTCTTCCTCATATGATTAAGGTAATTCAGGGGAGCGGGAGGGCAGATAACGGCACCAAACTGCTAGTGGGTTTGGGGTTTGGTGTGGGGTTTTTTGTTTGGTTTTCGGCATCTTAGTTTTGTTTTCCTTCCCACGCTGCAGCTTTCTTCACAGCCCTCATGCTACAGCCAGAGTCATTCAAACAGTGGTTACTGCTAAATTGTGCAGCCATGCGACTCCATTACTTTATACCTCCAAGACAGCTTTCTAAAGCACAGAGAGCTACGCTCTTTGACTATTTAAGCAGAGCGTACTAATCCTCAAATCATTTAAAAGAGGACTTGTTTCTCCTATCCTCGTCACTTTAGCTAAGACAGGGAAAACTAAATGTCTTATTCCTGAGCACCAGAACGATTACTTCAGTCTTTTCAGGGTATGTTTAAAGGGGAAAATAAATATATTTGGGAATAGCAGCAGGTAATGTTAAGTTGCTTGGCTGTTTTTCAAAGATGATGTTAATTTGATACCAATCTGCAGTAAACCAAAAGCAGGAATTGAATACGCTTATTGGACTTGCATTTATCCTTAAAGGGCAGTGTGTTTTTCTTTTTAGGTGTTAAGACCATTTGTAGAAACACTCAGTAGGAGAGTTTTGTGTTTCAAAATGTTACATGCAGTGTTTGCGTTAATCCATCTTGCAATTTCTTCTTTTTAAATACAGAATTCAAGCCGTTTAAATGGAAATGGATCCATAAAAGAGGACGCAAAGACCACTGGTGTCACCCTAAAAAGGCCGTCTTCAGCACCACCAATGGCCTGTGTTCAAAACCAGGCAATTACCAGGCCTTCAATGACTGATACGTCAAGAAAACAGAAGATCACCATCAGTATTCACAATAAATTGCCTGCTCGTCAGACTGTGTCACAGCCTGACTTTCTTAGCAGTGCTGTGGAGGATGAAGATCTCTACCAGGCTGTTCCTTCATCCACAATTACAAATTCGGTAATGCAAATGAAGCAAATGCAAACAAACAAAAAAGTTTCTGATGAAATTTTTGTGGAGCCAACAGTGAATGAAAATCCTAAACTCAGCTCTGATAACACAGTCCCTTATGGTGCAGAATCTTCAGGAAAATCTGAGGAGGAGTCAAAGGGCTTATTTCAAAGGAATTTGAAATGCAATGCAATGTCCTCTAATGGAATTTTGGTTGGAAAGGTAGTCCGTACATTGCAGCATTCCAATTCTTCCTGTCAGAATGCTGACAAAGGAAGATCCCAGCATGAGCTGCCAAAAACAGATTCACTAAATGGTGCTATTAGGTTAGTTAATGAATCTAAAGAAAACGGACTGAAACTTGATGATTCCACTTGCTGAGTTGAACCTGTTAAACCTTCTGAGATGTTCTTTTCTAAAACAAATGGATTGCTTGAAACATAGATTTGCTCCATCGAGAATTTCTCACCTACGATGTATTCGGGAGTGTTTATTGTGTTCCTAATTCAGGTGAAATACTGAGAAAACACAGCACACATGTGATCGTAAGACTTTGTGGTATTATCCCCTTAGAATTTGCAGACCTGAGCTTACATTAGAACTTGTCAACTTAAGCTCAGCTGAGATAAAAATTCCTAAGTTTCATAAAGTAGATTTTGGGGGGTGAGTTGGGGTTATCTTTGAAGTGTAGATAATGCATACAACTCACAGCGGTCTTGCTTACCATTTAATGGAGACATTCTGACAAGACTAGTCCTCAGTACTACTACAAATAGTATTTTTTTGTCTGCTGACTTGTGCGTTTTAATTGCAGATGCCTGGAGCTATGCCTTCAGTCAATCGAGAAGTCATCACGGAGTCTTTCAGAGCCAGCCAGCTGAACAGCTTGTCAGAGGAAATGAGGTAAAATGAGCACAGTCTGATTAAGACAAGACTTTATGGAAGTTCGTTACAGTTTTATCTGTCTACTAATAGTATTTAATGGAAGGATTTAAATTAGTACAATTCCATACTGTGTGTCCAGTGTCACGAACAGAACTAATGATCAGCACTGAGCATATCACTCTGATGCAGGTTGGTGCCTCAAGGAGAACTTGTGTTCCTTTATAGAATGTTTTTCCATTTTTCTCCACTGTCTGGAGAAACACTGGCTGTTCCCCGCTCGCCCCTATGCCTTTTTTCTCAGAGCAGCAGGTGGAAGGAGACAGATGCGTTTGCTTTTTTAGTGCAATGGCTTCAGAAGCAAGAGGGGAAAAAGCACTTTCTCTGGGAGCTGAAGAAGGTGTCCTAATCACCGGAGAGGTTTCTAAATGGCATATCTTTGCGAGCGTTCCTGCAGTCCGGAGGTTTTTGTTTGTTTGTTTGCCTTTGGAAGGTTTTACTCTTAATATTCACGTCCTTCAGCAGAAGTGAGAAATGGGTTTTTATTTTATGCAGTGTTGCGGAACCTCCGAAATCTCCTGGGAATGATGAATACCTCGCCCAGTACCAATGTGATGACCGTGGAGACAAGGAGAAAGCAAGAAGATCAAAAGAACGTGACCTCATTTCAAAAGAAACCGTTTTGTCCGGCAAAGAGTCTTGTGAGCCTGGTGAGAAATTGCGGCAAACTTCCTCTCTCAAGTCTGACACTGAATGTAGCTCTAACAATCTTTCTTCCTTAGCTATTGCAGATAGACGCCAAGATACAAAGGACAAGACTAAAACCACTGAGAAAGAGCATTACCGAAGCAAGAGGGAACATGCTCCTAGTGAAGAGAAGGAGAGTCAAAAAGCAGGTCCATCCAGCAAGAGGAGGTGTTCTCAGAGCGTGGAATTTGTTGAGCAAAAGAGTCACAAGCAGGAGTACTGGGAGGGAAGCAGGTACAGATCTTTCCCTCGTGAAAGAAACAGCCCTGAGAATGGCAGAAGAGCAGGCAAATATTCAAAGTACAGATCTGGCAGCGGAGGAAGATCAGAACAAGGTAGCAATAGGTACTACCGATCCAAAGGGGAAAGAAGTTGGAGCAGAGAAAGATACTATCGAGACGAAGCACGGAGATGGGAAAGATGTAGCTATTACAAGGATTACTATTCACCTCATGCAACAGGAGACAGTAGAGAGAGAAAGTTCTCTCACGGCGATTCAGCCTTTGACAGATCGACTGCAACTTACTACAGCAGGTCACATAAGCATTATCATTACAAAAGCAGATGGCCTCACGGTTCCCTCTTGAGAGAGGAAGATGTACGTCGCTTTAGCACACCCCGAGCAGACTTGCATCGTTGCTCGGTACCTCAGCAACATTCCGGAAGACATTCTCGTGAAAGACATGCGCTTCCACCTGTGTCAGCTCATTTGGAGAACTGTCGCCAGAAAAATGAAACAGAAGGAAACAGAAAAAGAAAATATACCCGTGCAGAAGGTAGTGAAAGTGAAATAGAAAGGAAAGACAGAAAGATAGAAAAGGAGCTTGTAGGTGGTGAAAAAAATGCAAAAATATCACAAGTTCTGGAAGAAACAGAAGTCTAAGGATAAAGATGGAGAGAAGGATTCCAAGTAAGCAAGGATTCCAGCATACTCCGCATTTTTTATCCTAATTCTTTTCTGGGTGCTTCTCATGTCTTCCTTTTTTTTTTTTTTTTTCTGGTAGTTTCTAAGTTCTTTAGATAGCACCAGCTGGCTGGGGATCATGTTGTTAGGTTGATCAGTGAAGACAGGAAAGCTCTTGCTGAATTGTGTCAGAGCACTAGCTTTGGACCACATAGTTCGAATCACATCCGTACACCATTCCAGATTAGGTTAAAAGATTTTTTCTGCTTGCACATATTCCAGAGCTAGCCGTTGTTAATGATCTGTGTACAAACCAGGACCTATGGTCCTTCAATCTGACGGCTTAAGTTTGCTGCATCTAAAGTAAGTTGCGTGTGCACAAAGCACCACAAAATAGCTGACATGCTGCAAATCATCACCTGTGGTAAAATAAATCAAGTTTCATGTAGGCAACAAGTGCCACATCTTTTTTTCCCTTTTTAAGTTGCATGTTTCTTTCAGACTTCATGATTTGTGTTTCTGTGCGCTCCGCTTTGACAATGCCAATCGCAAGCGTAAGAAAAAGAAGAAAAAGGAGAAGAAAAAGAAGAAAAAGGAGAAAAACCAGGAAAGCGAAAGGCTCCTTGGAACACTTAGATCCTCGTTTCCAGAAGATAACGCGGGAGAAGAAGGAAGAATGCCATCCTCCAGATGGCTCTTCATGTCAGTAATGCAGAAGTGAGAGCAGTAAACAACCTTACAAGGAAGGGAAGACTTCCAGTGCAGGCGAAAGCAAGAAATACTGCTCCATCGCATCCAACGACTATACTAAAGGTAAGCGGCCGCAGCGTGTGTGAGGAATTCCTTTTATATTAATCTCGAGATTATTTCAAACAGTCTTGAAGTGCTTGATGACTTAACAGTCTGCAGATTTATTATCAAATCAAAAAAAAAACCCACTTGGTAGACTATTTTTTTCCCAGTTTTGAATGGCCACTAGGAAAGAAGGCCTGAAATAAAGAGGTTAAAGGCAAATGGTTTTCATTTGGTTTGATGATGAAGTGGCAAACAAGAGGAAGAGTTGCAAGCTCCCTTCTTAAATTCAGTCCAGCCAAGTAGGAAAAGTAAATGTGGACAGCTGTATCTTGGCAAAGAAGATAGTAGGGAGCAAGGAGGTTTAGCAGTCAAGATGGAAGGTGATGCCATGAGGCTTAGAGGCTAGTAATGTTCTAATGAATCACAGCCTTCCTAAAAAAAACCTGCCTGAACAATTCACGTGAATAACATACTACCTTCAGCTATTTCAGCTTCTTGCTGTACAGCTGAATGCCTTTTACGTAATGTTTGGAGAAGTAAAATCTCCGAAGAGGTTTTCATATCTTTTGCCCAGTTTGGATGATGAAGTAAATTGCCAGAGTCAGTAGATTCTGGCACTGACAAGTTTCTTCAAGCTTAAGAGCGAGTGCAATTGTTTCCAAGCATTTTTCTTTTCTGAGACAGGGAGCACCAGAAGCTGTCATCTTAAAATACGACATGGAGGGGAGGCTGGTTGTTCACACATTCTTGCCAACATTCATGCAATCTGTCCCATTATCAAGAACAAAATTAGGGACTGAACGGAGGTCTTTCAAATTCCAGTGTTGCAAAAATGGACTTTTTACGATACTAATGTCAAAAGAATCCTGATTGTACTAGACTGGAAGTATCTCTTCTAGCTGAAAAATCAGGAAGAGCACAGAAGAAAATGCCTCTGCTCTACTGCTCTTCGGGCTTCAGTGAATTCTCTGGCCAGCAGATGGCGAACTCGTTCTCTCTAAACCAGTCCAAAGTAGAGGAAGAAAGTCAACGTCTTGCATGCATTACACAAGTGCGGGGCATGGGGATCCCTGGGCTATATACGTGAAAGAGATGTTCGTTGATAAATACAGCAGTACCCACCCCACTTGGATACACTGCTTGCAAGGTAAGCAGGATAGGAGGGCTGTGCAAAGCAATTCTGTTAAATTGAGGAATTCAAGTATTTCGTCAAGCCTGTAGATACTAATTAGTTTCCTTTTGGGGAAGGTCAGTCTTTCAAAGCAAAGAAAAAATGTCTCTTAAACAGGATTTTCTGAATGGTGGAATCTAATCTGAAAAAAGACCACTTCCACACGTTAATTATTTGCTAGTTTATTATTTTTAATTTTCTACTGTATTGAACCTCTCAAAGAAGCTAGGGACAGACTAGGAACAACGGAGGACTTGTTAGAGTGCCTTTTCAACCAGAATCATGTTCCTTTGAATAAATGAACAAGGATAGCTAGTGACAATTTGTGATTTAAGGAAATTGCAGATACGTGAGAGAAAGAGCAGCATTAAAGCAGTTAAATTCCTGCATTCCTAAGTGCTCTCTCTAGCAAGTTAGTGAACGCTTGTGTTCTGTGGCTAGGATTTGGTCAGCTTTGATCACTAGTAAACCAAGGATGCCGTCCAGTCAAACCTTCATATGACTGTAACTTACCTAAGGTCAACCGTTTGCTATCAAAGCAGGTAGCTTTGTCCTACTATTCTGTACAGCTCACCAATTTTAGCATAGAATTCAAATGTAGTCCGTTTAATGGGAGGGCTTTGGAAGCCGCCTTCTCCAGTCAGTTCAGCCCTGTAGTCAGAGAGCAGATCAATCCGTGTACAGGGTTGTGACTTCTCTCTTTGGAAAGAAAACCAGTGAGCCAGACAGTTCCACGTAGACTATCACAGCAGGGAATGACATTTCTTCCCTTTGTCTTTCAGATGCAGAGCTTACTGCTGGAAGCCTTCAATACTCAGACTAAACCTACCAAAAAATCCGACAACCTTTTTACCATGGAAACGCAACAACTTCTTACCGTCAAACCCAACAACGTCTTACGAATTCTTACCATCAAAAACCCAACAACTTCTTACAATTTCTTACCATCAATCCCAACGTCTTCTTACCGTCAAAACCGACTGCCTTTTACAGTCAAAACCGACTGCCTTTTACCTTCACAACCGATGATGCAACCTCATCATGTTATAAATGAAGTCTCAACTCCCTCTGAATTTAGTAACATAAAAGAATATTTATAAAAGGCAAGTAAACAGCGCTGGGTGCGTGGGGAGTCTATGCTCTACCAGCACGCGCACCCAACCGTCAAACTTTCCAAATATATAGAGGACATTGCTGTTACATATTTACAAGAAACCCAAGTACGCCTATACATATGGATATCCTATCCCCGCTTCATATTAGAATTCTCTTTGTGGTGGTCCTTGTGGGTGAAAGGCTCATGGTTTCCCCATCACCATTAGCAACCTTTTGTTCCAGACTGCAGGAGCGGCTTCGACTGTCTCCCTCTTCTTCTGCACATGCTCTGCCCACCACAAGGTTCCCAAAAGCAACAAAACGGGATTGCTTTTCCCGCGTTTCATTAACCCTTGAAACCACACTAATAATATTATTATCATATAACATAAAACAATAAATGTTAACAGTTCTAACCAACAACCCCCCCAGCAACTTCCGTGCCTTGTGCCTTAACAGAGGGGAAAACAAGCAACCCCAGACAGCAGGGCGTTGCCTCAACCCCCCTTCTTTATTTCCTCTAACCACTTTACATTCCTGATGACCTCACCGTTAAGAGTCTGATGTTATCACCAACCAGGAGGCTTTCCGACCCCCATTGCCACGTTCCCAAATCTCCCCCTTCTTTATTAATATCAGCCATTTTTCTGACACAAATTACCACTCCATATGTAACAATCCCTCCTCTTCTTTTGAATGTCATTAATTCGTGTCCTGGCTTTGAATTTGGCCAAGGCCAATTGAACCATAAAAGAATGCTTTCACAATATTCTCGGTAAGATTTATAAACAAGTTTTTAGCAATGGTTGGAATCCCATAGTTAGCTCGTGTTTCAGTTTCATGATTCCGCAGGGTGTATAATAATTGTACTTTTCCCAATTAACCCTCCTTCATTGTTAGCTCTTACCTCTATCCGCCATTGATAGGGGACCTCTTTCGGCTCGTAACTGGTTATCTTATTGCTTTCATTACATCGAGCATACTCTGGTTTCCATAGCATAGGTTTAACAGGCATAGTAGTGTTTGTTCCTGAATTCTTCCCCTCCGGGTGTTAACAATACATTCACTACAATTCTGAGACCAATAGCATGTAATTAGGAGAGGTCCGGTAAAGGCCATGTTACCCGGTGGTTATTACCCTAAGGGGTTGCAGCCCTTGGTAAACCTTCTTGAGCCGCAGTACTGGTCGCTTCTCCGGTCTTGCCCTCTCCCTGATGCTTCTTAGGAAATGGTCCAGACTTACACACGCAATGGTTCTTCTATTTGCGTTCAACTTTTCCACGAGTTAGTGGGGGCTCGATTCAAAGCAGATAACCAATCATCTAGGTAAATTTTCCCACCTATTATTTTAAATTTTTCAGGTAATTCAAGATGTTGTGGGTATCTCTACTGGAGGTGGCACTCCCCCTATGGGATTTTGGGGTCCCCCAATCCTTCTATTAGGGCCTTTATATGAGTTTCCAATGATGGCTAATATTCTAATCAGTACAAGATTTAATATACATACAATTAGCATCCAAAGGGTAGCTATGCCCTGATATGCTTCAAGTTCTTTTAAGCTTAACTTTCGGATCTCCAGAAGTAGACTCAACCTTCCAGGTTCCTGTTACGGGTCCCTTTAGTCGTGATGCATGTGTCCACCCCTTTTCCACCGTTCTTCTAGCCGTCTCTTTCGTAGTTCAGTAAAGTCCACCTGTATTCTCTCAAATGGTCGATATGCAATTCGTCTTCCTCCAGCAGGTGCTTGCCTAATCACCTTCTTATTCACCTTTTGACATGTTAAGCATCCTTGGACGGTTTGTTTGGCTATCTCATATATTCCTACAGACCCATAAAATTTTAGAAATTGATCACTCAATGCTTTTGTTCCCCAGTGGGTTTGTAGGTGTAGCTGTAAAAGTAGACACCTAGTTTGTTCCTTTGGCAGTATTTCTCTTCCATCAGGCAGAATCCATTTTCCTTCTTTCAGTTCTGCTCCTATGGTCTTTATAATTTTTATTTCTGCTTCTGTATACTTTTTCTCTTGTGTCCCTTTTCCGTTACCTGTTTCTTGTAGGGTTAGGACTACATCATGCTTCCTAAGAGCTGCTTCCCTAGCTTCTCTATCCACTAGGTTATTCCCTCTTATGTGGAAGGCAGTTCCCTTTTGATGTCCTCTGACATGTACCACAGCAATCTCCCTAGGTCCTCTCAGTGCCTGCAATAGTTGAGTAACTAAAGTTTGGTGAATCAGCCCTTTTCCCTGTGTGCCTATGAGTCCCCTTTCTTCCCAAATTTTCCCAAATGGGTGGACTATTCCATAAGCATATTTAGAGTCTGTATAAATAGTGCCACTTTTTCCTTTCAATAGTTCTAGGGCTCGTAATAATGCATAAAGTTCACGTGCTTGAGCGGACCAGGCAGCGCTGAGTGGTCCTTACTCTATTAGGACCATATCCCCATTTACGATGGCATACCCTGATCTTCTTTTTCCATCTACTACTTTGGATGATCCATCAATAAGTAATTTTTCCCCTGTTTCTAATTCTGTCTCCTCGAGATCGGGTCGGATTTTGGTTTGCAATTCAATCACTTCCACGCAGTTATGTTGTAGTTCTGTTAGGGGTTCCCCATATCGAAATTGTGCAGGGCTCTGTGCAGCAGTTATTTTTCATTCTAAATCAGGGGAGTCGATCAGGATGGCCTCATCCTTCAGCATCCTACTATCAGTTAACCATTTTTCAGCCTTCTGCTGGAGTACTCCCCTAACATTATGTGGAGTATATATCTTCAGAGGTGCCCTACAAGTGACTTTTCTAGCTTCCTCAATCAGTAAGGCAGTAGCCATAATTGCCTGGAAGCACACTGGCCACCCCCTCCTCACAGGGTCTAATAGTTTGGAACAATATCCCACAGGTTTCTTGATTCCCGCCCATTCTTGACTTAGCTGTAATTGCAACTAACATATGCGGTTTGGTTAGAAACATTTACAAATAAATAAAAGGGTCTTTGTAAATCTGGGAGGCTCAGCACTGGAGCTTCTATTAACGTTTTCTTCATCAACCTCAACTTTTCCTCATCTTCCTCGTTCCACTTAATTTTTTCTCCAGTCAATTTTTCATATAAAAACTTTGCCTTTTCACTAAACCCTTCAATCCAGGGTCTACAATATCCCAAGAGCCCGAGCAGTTGCCTCACTTCGTTCTTCATTTTGGGTGATGATAGGGCTAAAATCCCAGATACCCTGTCAGCATCCGATTTTTTCTTTCCTTGGCTAAGCCCATGTCCTAAGTACCTTACTTCTTTTTCCACGAATTGTAATTTAGATTTTGAGACCTTCAACCCTTTTTCCCTAAGAAATTAAATAATTCGATAGTGGTTCTCCGTGTCTCTTTTTCAGTCTCCCCAGCTAGTAATAGGTCATCCACATGTTGCAACAATTTCACTTCCCCCTTTACCTCAAAAAGTTGTAATAATTTTTCTAAGGTTTGGCCAAATAAATGTGGGGATTCAGTAAATCCCTGAGGAAGTACAGTCCATCTAAGCTGTTGCCGCCTTCCTGTTTCGGGGTCTTCCCATTCAAAGGCAAAGTAATTCCAAGACCCTTCACTTAATGGGCAGGCCCAGAAAGCATCCTTCAAATCTATTACACTATACCATTTATGCAGAGGTGTTAGGTGGTTTAATAAAGTGTATGGGTTAGCTGCCACTGGAAATTTGGTTATGGTTCGCTGATTCACAGCCCTAAGATCCTGAACCAACCTGTATGATCCATCAGCCTTTTTTACTAGCAAAATGGGGGCATTATGTGGGGACATACATGGTTCCAGCATCCCCTTTTCGAGCAACCTGTCTATAACTGGTGTTATAAATGGCTAAATCCCAAAATAGGATAATAATCAACGTTTACAATTTATTAAAGGAATACAGGTAAGCAAACAGCACTGGGTGTGGCGGGAGTCTCCGCTCCACCTAGATGCACACCCGTCACATCAAGATGATGGGTTTTTTTTTTGCTCCTAGACTAATACGTATTCATTACTACTTCTAAAAAAAGCAGGGTTATTATAATTAGTTCCAGAATCTGAACCCCCCTACTGGAGCATGCGTATCAGTCTCTGGTGGTCCTTCTGGGGGTCTCTGGGGGTCTCCCATGCTGAAGGCTCATAGTCTTCCTCTCAGGCTTTTTTTCTTGTCCTTCTTCTTTGTACTACTTGGGTGCATGTCAAAAGCTTGCACAGTGTTCCCTGCAAGCTTTGTCTTGTAGCCGTCCTTCAGCTTTTCCCTTCTCCTTCATCTCCTGGCCAGGTATCAGGGGCTTGCATAGTGTCCCATGCAAAAGTCATAATAGTTAGCAGTTGTTCTGAAACCCCCGGATATCAGAGACTTCAAGGAAAAAACTTACAAATACATTTTCCTTCAAGCTCTCTATTGACAAGAATTGTTCAAACATTCCTCACACTGGTTTGAGTCCTCTTTTCCCCTCCAATGGGATAGGATATTACCTAATCCTCATTGGCTGTTGTGGATCCACTATTTCTACTACCAAGGGTTCCATATCTAATTTTTCTGAATCTCCCTCTTGGTACCATACCTGTGGGTCTATTTCTCCCTCATCTTCTTGGGTTAGGGTATATAGCTGAATTTTAAATTCTCCCCCCTGGCTCTTGATTTCCAACCCTAATCTTATTAAGTCCCTTCCTAATAGATTGTGCTCAGCCTCAGCTCACCTTTTGCTCCTACTACCACGGTATTCCCCTTTCCTTCCTTAACCCCTTTTGGTAATTTTCTCATAGGTGATTTCTCCGCTCCAGTATCTACCAAAAAATACACCTCTTCCCTCTGGGGACTGTCCTGGTTTCAGTTAGTTGTTCTTGTTTTATGTTCTTACGGTACATTATGTTATGCATTTTCTCTATGTTATTTTATGTTCTTATGTTATGTTCTTATGTTCACAACAGAACTCATTTCCAATACTGCCTCAGAGACACCTGGGCCAAAGAGCAGGGCCTTGAGCGGGTAGCTCACCTTGAGGGAGCTCATTTCCTTCCCAGTAGCTGAAATGTGCCCTTTCGGGGGCATCTGGGGGCTACAGCGTGCTGCTGAGAGGGATGTTGGAGCTCCTGCAGGGCAGTGCTTCCACTAAGGCAAGGCCTTTTCTGCATCTTCTACTGCCCTGCAAGCGAGGATGCTTGGGGCACACAAGAAGCTGGCAGGGGACACAGCTGCAGGGATTGCAGGGATTCCTAAAGTCATAGCCAAATACAAGAAAGACAGGAGGACGTGATGCTTCCGAGAGAAAGGAGCTCGCTTTGGGGTCCAAATCCATCCATTTTTCAAATTAAAATATTTTCATATATTTTATTTGGGGCCTCCTCCTCCACCATCACTTCCTCCAACACATCCTCCT
>NW_028137643.1:2500-20000 GCF_965140915.1 Aythya marila
GCTTTTGGCACATCGTTTGCGGCCACCCCCGCCGCCTTGCTGCTCGCGGCCGGCACCCGCGGGGCCCCGCACCGACGCCGGCACCAGCGCCTCGCGCAACGCTCACGGACCCCTGCGGCTCGCGGGGCCGCTCGGCCGTCACACAGCCGGCTTCGGCCGGAAAAGCCCCTTCGTTCGGCGACGAGAACGACGGACGGAGCGCCCACCGGCGACCAGGGCACGCGCCCTAAACGCCGCCGCCGCCGCTCTCGCCCCGAGCGAGGCAGCGCCTCACCTGCGACGGGAAGCGAGCTGGACAGGAGACCGCCCGTGCCTGAACACCGGACACCGCCGCGGCTGCCCCGGGACAGGGGAGCGCGGAAGAGCCGGCCCGCCGGGGGCCCTCTCCGACGCGACCCGAGTGGCCTCATCGATCGGAAAAAAAAAAAAAAAAAAAGCGAACAGCGTCGCCTGCGTGCGTGCGGGTGTGCTGGAGCAACGTCCGCGAGAGGTGCTCGCACCGACCTGAACATCGGCCCTGACAGGAACCGACCCGCCGGGAAGCCTCTCCGACGTGCCCGAGGAACGCCTCGACGGGCTCCTGCGTGCGGGTGACGTGAGGTGCATCGTCGGGAGCCGGAGGCGCCGCCGCCTCGGCCGTGCCAATCCGCAGGGTCCCCCCTCCTTCGCCTTCCGAGCCTCCGGGACCCACGCGAGCAGCCGGGGACGCCCCCGGACGGACGCCTTCGGCCGCCGGCGGACCGCCCGCCGGCTTCTGGCCGCTCCCTCTCTCCACAGCTCTGAGCTCGCGGCTCGCTGCTGCTTCTCCGGCGACTCGCACGCGCGAGACCGCTCCTCGCTCGCCGGCGGGGAGGGTAGCTGGCTCGGCAAACCGCTGGCGGCTACCGCTCCGCACAACCCACGCCCGAGCCGACGCCACCGCCGACGCCGCGCGCCCCCTTCTCGCGCGCCGGCTCTCCAAGCCCCAAGCGCTCGCTCGGCACCGCTGGCGGAGCAGAGTCCTCACTCTCTCCTATAGACGGACAGAAAAGTCATCGCCTCACAAGCGCCGCACGTCCTTTTCCAGCCTACCGCGGCGAGGCAGCCGAGCGCAACCGACTTTTACCTCGACCTAACTGGAGGCACAGAGAAACAGCGACGCCTACCACCCCTTCCGAGCCGTGGCACGACCTGCTAGTCTACCTCCAGCCCCACGGCGGCCTTCCAAGTCCCGTCGGACACGCGGTAGACCTGGCCGCCGTTCCCTCCGCCCGACCGGCGGCTATTTCCTCCGCGCGGGTAGACCTGGCAACCTCAGGGGGACCCCCCGGCCGGGAACCGACGGCGCCGGCCCGCCTTCCTTCGCTTTTCCCACGGGCCCTTCCGGCACTTTTCCAGCCTTTTCGGGCTTTTTCGCACCTTTCCGGGAATTTCCGACGCTTTCCGCGCCATCGGACCCGCTCGGGAACCGCTCGACCGACCCGCGGACGTGCGCCTTCGCAAACGCGCGCGCGCGCGCGCTCCCGTCGCTGCCGGGCAGACCCCGACGCCGTTCTCGCGGCCGGACCTGCAGCGACCCCTACAGGTCGCCGCCGGCTAAGCAAACATGGCGACCGCGCCCGGGTAGACCTGGCGGCCGCAGGAAGCTACGGGGAGACCAGGCGGCCGCGGGACGACGCGGGGACACCAGGCGGCCGCGGCAGGATCGGCAGACGAGGCGACGGGGGGATGCGGTAGACCTGGCAACCTCGGCGGGACGCGGGGAGACCTGGCGGCCGCAGGAGGGCACCGGGACACCTGGCGGCCGCAGGACGACACGGGGAGACGTGGCGGCAACGGGGGGCACACGGTAGACCTGGCAACCTCAGGGGGACACGGGGAGACCCGCCGGCCGGGAACCGACAGCGCCGGCCCGCCTTCCTTCGCTTTTCCCACGGGCCCTTCCGGCACTTTTCGCACCTTTCCGGGAATTTCCGACGCTTTCCGCGCCATCGGACCCGCTCGGGAACCGCTCGACCGACCCGCGGACGGGAGCCCTCGCAAACGCGCTCGCGCCCGCGCTCCCGTCGCTGCCGGGCAGACCCCGACGCCGTTCTCGCGGCCGGACCTGCAGCGACCCCTACAGGTCGCCGCCGGCTAAGCAAACATGGCGACCGCGCCCGGGTAGACCTGGCGGCTGCTGTCCGCAGCGCTTAGACGAGGCGCCCGCGGCGCCCCGAGGCGGGGAACACCTGCCGGCCGGGAACCAACCCCGCCGTCCTTTCCCTAGCAGGGCTCTGCCTTGCCTTGCTCGGCTTTCAACCGCATTGCTCTGCTCTCCTGTGCCGTGCTAGGCTTCTCTCGGAGACCGTCCCGCGGGCTTTGATGCCGAGTCGATCGCTATAATTACGAACGCATAAACCGTCAGACACAGAACTTGGCCTCCCCGCAGCCCAGCGACCGTTCCCTCGGAACTGGCACGAGGGGGCAGCAGGCCTGCACACCCAGCACGGTCTTTTCTGTAAGTAACAACATGATTCCCACAACTACGCTGGAAGAAAGGCAACAATAAAGAAATAAACAGATAAAGCAAGACATGGTTCTTGCCCAACGTCACGGTGGACCAGGAGATGTGAAGGAGGCTGGGGAGAGGGCGATCAGGGTACAGCCACTGTCCAAGTCCGGCTGCCACCTGCACACAACATGAGAGCCCTCCGGTCTCCCCCCAACAGGCACTTGGAACCCAAAGGAGGGCTGGCCGCCAGCTCGCTACGTTCGCTTTGCTCCTCTTTGTTTTGCCTTGCTCCGCTTTGCTTTGCTCTTGCTGGCACAGTTTTGCTTTTCCATACCTCCTTTCCTCTGCTGTTCTTGCCCCGGCTTTGCTTTGCTTTGCCTCAGATTCTTTTGCTGTTTCTTTCCTGGCAATGCTTTGCTTTTCCTTGTGCTACGTTCCCTTGCTCTGCTTTGCCTTGCTAAGTTTTGCCTTTTCTGGACATGTTTTGCTTTTTTTTTTTTTTTTTTTTTTTTTTTTAAGTGTTCATTGCATTCTTTTGTTTTCCTTTTGGACCTATCTGATGTGTTTTTAGAGGCCGCGCTTTGCTTTTCCAGGCGCTGGATGTCATTGCTTTTCCCTATGCCGCTAGGTCTTTTCCATAGCAGGGCTTTGCTTTGTCTTGCTCAGCTTTCATCCGCATTGCTCCGCTCTCCTGTGCCGTGCTAGGCTTCCTTTGGAGACCGTCTCACTGATTTTGCTGCTGAGTCGATTGGTAAATTTATGAACGCATCAACCGTCAGACACAGAACTTGGCCTCCCCGCAGCCCAGCCACTGTCCCCTCGGAACCGGCGCGTGGGGGCAGCAGGCCTGGCCGCCCGACATGGTCCATACTTTGTCCCTAGCCATGCGGCGAGCTGGCTTGGGTGGGCCACACTGCTAGTTGTGTGTGTGAGGTTCTCAAAACAGTAAGGAACTACGTGATTCCCACAACTACGGTGGTAGAAATCCACAACAAACAACAACAAAATGTGTATATATATATATATATATAAAACCAGCTAAAGCAAGACATGGTTCTTGCCCGGTGTCACAGTGGACTAGGAGCTGTGAAGAAGGCTGAGGAGTGGGCGATCAGGGTACAACCACTGTCCAAGTCTGGCTGCCACCTGCACACAAAATGGAGCCCTCCGATCTCTCCCCCACAGACACTTGGAACCCAAAGGAGGGCTGGCCGCCAGCTCGCTACGTTTGCTTTGCTTCTCTTTGTTTTGCCTTGCTCCGCTTTGCTTTGCTCTTGCTGGCACGGTTTTGCTATTCCATACCTCCTTTCCTCTGCTGTTCTTGCCCCGGCTTTGCTTTGCTTTGCCTCAGATTCTTTTGCTGTTTCTTTCCTGGCAATGCTTTGCTTTTCCTTGTGCTACGTTCCCTTGCTCTGCTTTGACTTGCTCTGCTTTCCCTTCCCTGGCCATGCTTTCCTTGGTTTACCTTTGGTTTACAGACCTGGCACTGCTTTGCTTTTCCTACCCGTGCTGTGCTTTGCCTTGCCTCGCCTCAAACTGCTTTGCTTTCCTTTGTTTGCTTTATCTTTCCTAGTTATGCTTTGCTTTTCCTGGTGCTACTTTCCTTTGCTCAGCTTTGCCTTCCTTGGCCGTGCTTTGTTTTGCTTTACGGGGCCACGCTTGCCTTTTTTCACCTTTGCCTTGCTCTCTTTTGCCTCACCTGCTCCTGCTCTCACTTCCAGTTTCTGGCCATGCTTACCTTTGTTTTGCTTTACTTTGTATTCCTGGCACTGCTTTGCTTTTCCTTTTGCTACTTTCTTTTGTTCTGCTTTGCCTTGCCTGGCCATGCTTTGCTTTGCTTTGCTTTGTATTCCTGGCATTGCTTTGCTTTTCCTTCTCTGCTCTGCTTAGCTTCTCTTAACCCTGCTCTGATTTGCCTTACCTTGAACTTTTTCGCTTTGTTGTGGTTTTATTTATTTTTTGTTTGTTTGTTTGTTTTTATTTTTTTTCATTAATATTTTTTTTCGTTCTCTTTACCAGCACTGCTTTGCATTTCCTGGTACTACTTTCCTTTGTTCTGCTTTGCCTTCCTGTGCTTTGCCTTCCCTGGCCTTGCTTTGTTTTGCTTTATCAGGCCATGCTTTCCTTGGTTTACCTTTGGTTTACAGACCTGGCACTGCATTGCTTTTCCTACCCGTGCTGTGCTTTGCCTTGCCTCAAAGTGCTTTGCTGTCCTTTGCTTGCTTTGTCTTCCCTCGTTATGCTTTGCTTTTCCTGGTGCTACTTTCCTTTGCTCAGCTTTGCCTTCCCTCGCCGTGCTTTGTTTTGCTTTATGGGGCCATGCTTGCCTTTGTTTAGCTTCGCTCTGCTCTGCTTTGCCTTGCTATGTTTTGCCTTTTCTGGACATGCTTTGCATCTATTTTTTTTTTTATTCTCATTATTTTTCCTTTTTTTTTTTTTTTTTTTTAATTTAAATGTTCATTACATTCTTTTGTTTTTCTTTTGGACCTATCTGATGTGTTTTTACAGGCCGTGCTTTCCTTTTCCAGGCCCTGGTTGTCACTGCTTTTCCTTATGCCGCTAGTTCTTTTTCTTAGCAGGGTTTTACTCTGTCTTGCTCAGCTTTTATCCGCATTGCTCTGCTCTCCTGTGCTGTGCTAGGTTTCTTTTAGAGACTTTCCCACTGGTTTTACTGGGCTAGCCGCCAGCTCGCTACGTTTGCTTTGCTTCTCTCTGTTTTGCCTTATTCCGCTTTGCTTTGCTCTTCGTGGCACAGTTTTGCTTTCCCATACCTCCTTTCCTCTGCTGTTCTTGCCCCAGCTTTGCCTCAGACTGCTTTGCTTTTGCTTTCCTGAAAATGCTTTGCTTTTCCTTGTGCTACGTTCCCTTGCTCTGCTTTGACTTGCTCAGCTTTCCCTTCCCTGGCCATGCTTTCCTTGGTTTACCTTTGGTTTACAGACCTGGCACTGCATTGCTTTTCCAAACCATGCTGTGCTTTGCCTTGCCTCAAAGTGCTTTGCTGTCCTTTGCTTGCTTTGTCTTCCCTCGTTATGCTTTGCTTTACCTGGTGTTACTTTCCTTTGCTCAGCTTTGCCCTCCCTGGCCTTGCTTTTTTTTTTTTTTTTGCTTTACGGGGCCATGCTTTCCTTTGTTTACCTTTGCTTTCCTCTACTTTGTTCTGCTATGCTATGCCTTTCCTGGTCATGCTTTGCATTTTTTTATTATTATTATTATTATTATTTTTTATTTATTTGATGTTCATTCCATGCTTTATATTTTCCTTTTATATCTTTTTCTTGTGTTTTCTCTGGCCGTGCTTTGCTTTTCCAGGCCCTGGTTGTCACTGCTTTTCCTTATGCCGCTAGGTCTTTTCCCTAGCAGGGCTTTGCTTTGTCTCGCTCAGCTTTCATCCGCATTGCTCTGCTCTCCTGTGCCGTGCTAGGCTTCCTTTGGAGACCGTCTCACTGATTTTGCTGCTGAGTCGGTTGGTAAATTTCTGAACGCATAAACCGTCAGACACAGAACTTGGCCTCCCCGCAGCCCAGCCACTGTCCCCTCGGAACTGGAGGCCGGGTGCAGCAGGCCTGGCCGCCCGACATGGTCCATTCTTTGTCCCTAGCCATGCGGCGAGCCGCCAGGGGACCCTTAACTGCTACTCGTGTGGTGATAGTGTTCAGTGAGAATTTCAACGAGAATAAGTAACTACATGATTCCCACAACTACGGTGGAAGAAATCCACAACAAACAACAACAAAATGTATATAGATATATAAAACCAGCTAAAGCAAGACATGGTTCTTGCCGGCTGTCACAGTGGACTAGGAGCTGTGAAGAAGGCTGAGGAGTGGGCGATCAGGGTACAACCACTGTCCAAGTCCGGCTGCCACCTGTACACAACATGGAGGCCCTCCGGTCTCCCCCACAGACACTTGGAACCCAAAGGAGGGCTGGCCGCCAGCTCGCTACGTTCGCTTTGCTTCTCTTTGTTTTGCCTCGCTCCGCTTTGCTTTGCTCTTGCTGGCACAGTTTTGCTTTTCCATACCTCCTTTCCTCTGCTGTTCTTGCCCCTGCTTTGCCTCAGAGTGTTTTGCTCTTTCTCTCCTGAACATACTTTGCATTTCCTTGTGCTACTTTCCTTTGCTTTGCTTTTCCTTGCTCTGCTTTGCCTTCCCTGGCCATGCTTTCCTTTGCTTTATCAGGCCATGCTTTCCTTGGTTTAGCTTTGCTTTATAGACCTGGCACTGGTTTGCTTTTCCTACCCATGCTGTGCTTTGCCTTGCCTCAAAGTGCTTTGCTTTTCCTTTGCTTGCTTTGCATTTCCTGGTTATGCTTTGCTTTTCCTTTTGCTACTTTCCTTAGCTCTGCTTTGCCTTCCCTGGCCTTGCTTTCGTTTGCTGTTTCAGGCTATTTTTTCCTTTCTTTAGCTTTGCTTTGCTCTGCTTTGCTTTGCTTTGCTTTGCCTTTCATCTTTTATTCTTTTTTTTTTTTTTTTTTTAATTTTTTTTTTTTCATGTTCCTTGCATGATTTGTTTTCCTTTTGGACCTATCTGATGTGTTTTTACTGGCCGTGCTTTGCTTTTCCAGGCCCTGGTTGTCACTGCTTTTCCCTATGCCTAGCAGGGCTTTTCCTTGTCTCGCTCAGCTTTCATCCACATTGCTCTGCTCTCCTGTGCCGTGCTAGGCTTCCTTTGGAGACCGTCTCACTGATTTTGCTGCTGAGTCGAATGGTAAATTTCTGAACGCATAAACCGTCAGACACAGAACTTGGCCTCCCCGCAGCCCAGCCACTGTCCCCTCGGAACTGGAGGCCGGGTGCAGCAGGCCTGGCCGCCCGACATGGTCCATTCTTTGTCCCTAGTCATGCGGCGAGCCGCCAGGGGACCCCTAACTTCTACTCGTGTGGTGATAGTGTTCAGTGAGAATTTCAACGAGAATAAGTAACTACATGATTCCCACAACTACGGTGGAAGAAATCCACAACAAACAACAACAAAATGTATATAGATATATAAAACCAGCTAAAGCAAGACATGGTTCTTGCCGGGTGTCACAGTGGACTAGGAGCTGTGAAGAAGGCTGAGGAGTGGGCGATCAGGGTCCAGCCACTGTCCATTTCCGGCTGCCACCTGTACACAACATGGAGGCCCTCCGGTCTCCCCCACAAACACTTGGAACCCAAAGGAGGGCTGGCCACCAGCTCGCTACGTTCGCTTTGCTTCTCTTTGTTTTGCCTCGCTCCGCTTTGCTTTGCTCTTGCTGGCACAGTTTTGCTTTTCCATACCTCCTTTCCTCTGCTGTTCTTGCCCCTGCTTTGCCTCAGAGTGTTTTGCTCTTTCTCTCCTGGAAATACTTTGCATTTCCTTGTGCTACTTTCCTTTGCTTTGCTTTTCCTTGCTCTGCTTTGCCTTCCCTGGCCATGCTTTCCTTGGTTTAGCTCTGCTTTATAGACCTGGCACTGCTTTGCTTTTCCTACCCGTGCTGTGCTTTGCCTTGCCTCGCCTCAAACTGCTTTGCTTTCCTTTGTTTGCTTTATCTTTCCTAGTTATGCTTTGCTTTTCCTGGTGCTACTTTCCTTTGCTCAGCTTTGCCTTCCCTGGCCGTGCTTTGTTTTGCTTTACGGGGCCACGCTTGCCTTTTTTTACCTTTGCCTTGCTCTTTTTTGCCTCACCTGCTCCTGCTCTCATTTCCATTTTCCGGCCATGCTTACCTTTGTTTTGCTTTACTTTGTATTCCTGGCACTGCTTTGCTTTTCCTTTTGCTACTTTCTTTTGTTCTGCTTTGCCTTGCCTGGCCATGCTTTGCTTTGCTTTGCTTTGTATTCCTGGCATTGCTTTGCTTTTCCTTCTCTGCTCTGCTTAGCTTCTCTTAACCCTGCTCTGATTTGCCTTACCTTGAACTTTTTCGCTTTGTTGTGGTTTTATTTATTTTTTGTTTGTTTGTTTGTTTTTATTTTTTTTCATTAATATTTTTTTTCTTTCTCTTTCCTGGCACTGCTTTGCTTTTCCTGGTGCTACTTTCCTTTGCTCAGCTTTGCCTTCCCTGGCCATGCTTTGTATTGCTTTACGGGGCCATGCTTGCCTTTTTTCACCTTTGCCTTGCTCTCTTTTGCCTCACCTGCTCCTGCTCTCACTTCCAGTTTCCGGCCATGCTTACCTTTGTTTTGCTTTACTTTGTATTCCTGGCACTGCTTTGCTTTTCCTTTTGCTACTTTCTTTTGTTCTGCTTTGCCTTGCCTGGCCATGCTTTGCTTTGCTTTGCTTTGCCTTGCTTTGTATTCCTGGCATTGCTTTGCTTTTCCTTCTCTGCTCTGCTTAGCTTCTCTTCACCCTGCTCTGATTTGCCTTACCTCAAACTTTTTCGCTTTGTTGTGCTTTTTATTGGTGTTTTTTTTTTTTTTTGTTGTTGTTCTTTTTTTATTTATTTATTTACTTTGACTTCTTTCTCTTTCCTGGCACTGCTTTGCTTTTCCTGGTGCTACTTTCCTTTGCTCAGCTTTGCCTTCCCTGGCCGTGCTTTGTTTTGCTTTACGGGGCCATGCTTGCCTTTGTTTAGCTTTGCTCTGCTCTGCTTTGCCTTGCTATGTTTTGCCTTTTCTGGACATGCTTTGCATCTATTTCTTTTATTATTATTATTATTTATTCTTTTTTTTTTTTTTTTCCTTTAAATGTTCATTGCATTCTTTTGTTTTCCTTTTGGACCTATCTGATGTGTTTTTACAGACCGTGCTTTCCTTTTCCAGGCCCTGGTTGTCACTGCTTTTCCTTATGCCGCTCGGTCTTTTCCTTAGCAGGGTTTTACTCTGTCTTGCTCAGCTTTTATCCGCATTGCTCTGCTCTCCTGTGCTGTGCTAGGTTTCTTTTGGAGACTGTCCCACTGGTTTTACTGGGCTAGCCGCAAGCTCCTTACGTTTGCTTTGCTTCTTTTTGTTTTGCCTTACTCCGCTTTGCTTTGCTCTTGCTGGCACAGTTTTGTTTTCCCATATCTCCTTTCCTCTGCTGTTCTTGCCCCAGCTTTGCCTCAGACTGCTTTGCTTTTGCTTTCCTGAAAATGCTTTGCTTTTCCTTGTGCTACGTTCCCTTGCTCTGCTTTGACTTGCTCAGCTTTCCCTTCCCTGGCCATGCTTTCCTTGGTTTAGCTCTGCTTTATAGACCTGGCACTGCTTTGCTTTTCCTACCCGTGCTGTGCTTTGCCTTGCCTCGCCTCAAACTGCTTTGCTTTCCTTTGTTTGCTTTGTCTTCCCTGGTTATGCTTTGCTTCTCCTGGTGCTACTTTCCTTTGCTCAGCTTTGCCTTCCTTGGCCGTGCTTTGTATTGCTTTACGGGGCCATGCTTGCCTTTTTTTACCTTTGCCTTGCTCTCTTTTGCCTCGCCTGCTCCTGCTCTCACTTCCAGTTTCTGGTCATGCTTACCTTTGTTTTGCTTTACTTTGTATTCCTGGCACTGCTTTGCTTTTCCTTTTGCTACTTTCTTTTGTTCTGCTTTGCCTTGCCTGGCCATGCTTTGCTTTGCTTTGCTTTGCCTTGCTTTGTATTCCTGGCATTGCTTTGCTTTTCCTTCTCTGCTCTGCTTAGCTTCTCTTCACCCTGCTCTGATTTGCCTTACCTCAAACTTTTTCGCTTTGTTGTGCTTTTTATTGGTGTTTTTTTTTTTGTTGTTGTTGTTCTTTTTTTATTTATTTATTTACTTTGACTTCTTTCTCTTTCCTGGCACTGCTTTGCTTTTCCTGGTGCTACTTTCCTTTGCTCAGCTTTGCCTTCCCTCGCCGTGCTTTGTTTTGCTTTATAGGGCCATGCTTGCCTTTGTTTAGCTTCGCTCTGCTCTGCTTTGCCTTGCTATGTTTTGCCTTTTCTGGACATGCTTTGCATCTATTTCTTTTATTATTATTATTATTTATTCTTTTTTTTTTTTTTTTCCTTTAAATGTTCATTGCATTCTTTTGTTTTCCTTTTGGACCTATCTGATGTGTTTTTACAGACCGTGCTTTCCTTTTCCAGGCCCTGGTTGTCACTGCTTTTCCCTATGCCTAGCAGGGCTTTTCCTTAGCAGGGTTTTACTCTGTCTTGCTCAGCTTTTATCCGCATTGCCCTGCTGTCCTGTGTTGTGCTAGGTTTCTTTTGGAGACTGTCCCACTGGTTTTACTGAGCTAGCCGCAAGCTCCTTACGTTTGCTTTGCTTCTCTCTGTTTTGCCTTGCTCCGCTTTGCTTTGCTCTTCGTGGCACAGTTTTGCTTTCCCATACCTCCTTTCCTCTGCTGTTCTTGCCCCAGCTTTGCCTCAGACTGTTTTGCTTTTGCTTTCCTGAAAATGCTTTGCTTTTCCTTGTGCTACGTTCCTTTGCTCTGCTTTGACTTGCTCAGCTTTCCCTTCCCTGGCCACGCTTTCCTTGGTTTAGCTCTGCTTTATAGACCTGGCACTGCTCTGCCTTTCCTACCCGTGCTGTGCTTTGCCTTGCCTCAAAGTGCTTTGCTTTCCTTTGCTTGCTTTGCATTTCCTGGTTATGCTTTGCTTCTCCTGGTGCTACTTTCCTTTGCTCTGCTTTGCCTTCCCTCGCCGTGCTTTCGTTTGCTGTTTCAGGCCATTTTTTCCTTTCTTTAGCTTTGCTTTGCTCTGCTTTGCTTTGCTTTGCTTTGCCTTTCATCTTTTATTCTTTTTTTTTTTTTTTTTTTTTAATTTTTTTTTTTTTTTCATGTTCCTTGCATGATTTGTTTTCCTTTTGGACCTATCTGATGTGTTTTTACTGGCCGTGCTTTCCTTTTCCAGGCCCTGGTTGTCACTGCTTTTCCCTATGCCTAGCAGGGCTTTTCCTTGTCTCGCTCAGCTTTCATCCGCATTGCTCTGCTCTCCTGTGCCGTGCTAGGCTTCCTTTGGAGACCGTCTCACTGATTTTGCTGCTGAGTCGATTGGTAAATTTATGAACGCATAAACCGTCAGACACAGAACTTGGCCTCCCCGCAGCCCAGCCACTGTCCCCTCGGAACCGGCGCGTGGGGGCAGCAGGCCTGGCCGCCCGACATGGTCCATTCTTTGTCCCCAGCCACGCGGCGAGCTGGCTTGGGTGGGCCACACTGCTAGTTGTGTGTGTGAGGTTCTCAAAGACAGTAAGGAACTACACGATTCCCACAACTACGGTGGAAGAAATCCACCACAAGAACAACAACAACAACAAAATAGATAGAGATATATAAAACGTCACGGTGGACTAGGAGATGTGAAGGAGGCTGGGGAGAGAGCTGTCAGGGTACAGCCACTGTCCGAGTCTGGCTGCCACCTGTACACAACATGGAGCCCTCCGGTCTCCCCCCCACAGACACTTGGAACCCAAAGGAGGGCTGGCCGCCAGCTCGCTACATTCACTCTGCTTCTCTTTGTTTTGCCTTGGTCGGCTTTGCTTTGCTCTTGCTGGCACAGTTTTGCTTTTCCATACCTCCTTTCCTCTGCTGTTCTTGCCTCAGATTGCTTTGCTTTTTCTCTCCTGGAAATGCTGTGTTGTTCCTTGTGCTGCTTTGCTTTGCTTTGCTTTGCTTTGCTTTGCTTTGCTTTGCTTTGCTTTGCTTTGCTTTGCTTTGTTTTGCTTTTTCTTTCCTGAGCCTGCTACGTTTTTACTTGTGCGGTCATGCTTTATTTTTTATTTCTTTGCTTCGTATTCCTGTCAGTGCTTTGCTTTACCTTCTCTGCTCTTCTGGACCTTTCTTAGCCTCGCTGTGCTTTGCTTTGCCTCAAAGTGCTTTCTTTCCTTGGCTTTCCCTTTCGTGGCACCGCTTTGTTTTTCCCTGTGCTCCTTTCCTTAGCTTTGCTGTCTTTATGAATGCATAAAGAAGTTCATGAAACTTGTTTCTGAACACACAGAAAAGTTAGCCGGCCCGCAGCCCGGCAGCTGTCCCCTCGCAGCTGGCGGGCAGGGACAGGGATCTGGCTACCGGGCCAGGTCTATTCTGTTGCCCACCGTTGTGCGGAGAGCCAGCAGGTGGGCTCCGTTGCTATTCGTCTGGGGAGGGGTGTGGGTTGAGAACAACAATCAATAACTACTCGATTCCTAAAACGAAAGGGGGAAACAGACGGAGAAGACTATTATTATTCCTACTTCTACTATTTGTATTACGTTTTAATGATATTTATTTCTATTACTATTTAATACTTTTATTTCTAATAACTTTTTAGTAGTATATAATAATAGCATTATTATTATTATTATTATTATTATTATTATTATTATTATTATTATTGTTATTATTAATTTATATAATGATAAGCAGCTAAAGCAAAGCAGCCAGGCAGCCAGCCAAACTGAGTGGCACAGGTGGGGAGCCGTTCGCGGCCGAGCAGGAGCCTCTGATGTCAGAGCGAGAGCGAGAGGCGGCCCGAGGCAACCGGGGGCCGCTGCCACACCCTGGCCTTCTCAAACGCCCAGCTCCCCGTAAGCCAGCAACGGGCCCCTTTTCCTCTGGGGTGGGTGGGGGGTGCGATTTCGACTGACGCTAAGTTAACTCCGCATTTTGTTTTGGCAGCACCGTTTTGCTTTGCTTTGCTTTCCCTGGCCCTGCGTTGCTTCGCTTCGCTTTGTATTCAAGGCACTGCTTGGCTTTTCCTGGCCCTGTTTTACTTTGGATTTTCTCTTCCTGACCATGCTTTGCTTTTCCTGGCCTCGCTTTGTTTCGTTTTGCTTGACTTTGTATTCGTGACACCGCTTTTCTTTCCCTGGACCTCCTTTGCTTTGGTTTTTCTCGCCCTTCTTTGCTTTGCTTTTGCTGGTCCTGCCTCGCTTTGTTTTGCTTGACGTTGTATTCAAGACACCACTTTTCTTTTCCTGGACCTCTTTTGCTTTGGTTTTTCTCGCCTTTCTTTGTTTTGCTTTTGCTGGCCCTGCCTCGCTTTGTTTTGCTTGACGTTGTATTCAAGATACCGCTTTTCTTTCCCCCACCCCCCAGGAAATCCTTAGCTTAGGTTTTTTTTGTTTGTTTGTTTGTTTTTCCCCACCCTTCTTTGTTTTGCTTTAGCCGGCCCTGCCTTGCTTTGCTTTGCTTTACTTTGTATTCGTGACACCACTTTTCTTTTCCTGGACCTCTTCTGCTTTGGTTTTTCTTGCCCTGCTTGCTTTTGCTTTTCGCGGCCCTTCTTGGCTTTGCTTTTCCTTTTGCCTCTTTCTTTTCCCTAGCAGGGCTTTGCTTTGTCTCGCTCTGCTTTGCGTTGCATTGCTCAGCTCTGCTTTGCCGTGCTAGGTAGGCTTCTTTTGCAGACCGTCGCACCGATTTGGGCGACGAGTCGATCGGTGTATTTATGAACGCATAAAGCCTCAGGCGCACACCGTGGCCTCCCTCCCCGCAGCCCGACGACTGTCCCCCGGGAGCTGGAGGGTGGCGACAGGAAGCCTGGCCACCCACCCAGCATGGTCTATTCCTCATCCCCCGCTGTCCGGCGAGCCGCCAGGTGGGTCCCGCTGCTGCTGTTCGTCTGGGGACGGGCTTGGGTGAGGTTTTTTAGGACGATAAGCGACATTACACAATTCCCAATGATTTGGGTTCGTTTTGCTTTGCTTTCCTTTTCCTCGCTTTACTTATCGTCGCTCTTCCCCGCTTTGCTTTTCCCGCACCTGCTTCGACATGCTTTCCTTAGAGCTGCATCTTTCTGGGGGGTTTTGGTTTGTATTCCCGGCACCGATTTCCTTTTCTTTGCTCTGCTTTGCCGTTCCTACTCCGCTTTGTTTTTTGCTCTTTTGATGCGTTTACACACACAGGAACGCTGGGTCACCTACTTCGGCCTCCCCACAGCCCGCCGACCGTCCCTTCGCAGCTGGCAGGTGGGGGTGCGGGGGTCGGCCACCCAGCCAAGTCTATTCCAGGACCCCCGCTGACTGGGGAGCCGCCACCTGAGCTCAACTGCCGTTTGCCTGAGGAGGCTGGGGGAGGGGGGGGGGGGGGGGGGGGGTGAGGGGGAGCTGAGGACTAGGGGGGTGGGGGAGGTTTTGAAAGACGGTAAGGAATGACACGATTCCTGAAGCTACAGCGGAAAACAGGCAACAGAACTAACTAATAATAAACGTAAAGATAAGAGTAGTTATTTTCCAAAGCGGCTAAAGCAAAGCGGCCAGGCAGTCAGCCGCACTGCGCGGCACAGGTGGCGAGCCTCTGGCGGCCGAGCAAGAGCCTCTGACGTCAGAGCGAGCTGCGGCCCGAAGCAGCCGGGGTCCGGGGCCGCGCCCTCGCCTTCCCGACCGGCGCCGGCGCCCCGCCCCGCCCCGTCCACTGCAAAGGCTGCAAAGGGCGGAGGAGAGGGA
Source organism: Aythya marila (assembly GCF_965140915.1). Taxonomy (NCBI): domain Eukaryota; kingdom Metazoa; phylum Chordata; class Aves; order Anseriformes; family Anatidae; genus Aythya; species Aythya marila. The sequence continues at coordinate 17,222 of NW_028137643.1, forward strand.
GGGAGGGAGAAGTGGGGAGGGGGCGGAGGCGGCCATTGAAGTGCGTAGACGGCCGCTGTCAGATGCAGGCCGCCACGTCTACCCGTCCCTCCCACCCTCCGGGCCCCGTGGAGCCACCAGGTCTACTTCTCCCTCCTCCCCGCTCTCTCCCCCGCCCCCTCCCGCCTCGTGGAGCCACCAGGTCTACTTCTCCCTCCTCCTCCCCGCTCTGTCCCCCCGCCCCCTCCCGCCCCGTGGAGCCACCAGGTCTACTTCTCCCTCCTCCTCCCCGCTCTGTCCCCCCGCCCCCTCCCGCCCCGTGGAGCCACCAGGTCTACTTCTCCCTCCTCCTCCCCGCTCTGTCCCCCCGCCCCCTCCCGCCCCGTGGAGCCACCAGGTCTACTTCTCCCTCCTCCCAGCTCTGTCCCCCCGCCCCCTCCCGCCTCGTGGAGCCGTCAGGTCTACCCCGCCGTCACGGCCACTGCTCGAGAGCGGCCCGGCTGCCTCGTCTACACGGCCACACGCACGCATGCACAGACGGGCGCGTGCCCGCACGCTTCCCTCCGGCGGCCCGCCAGGTCTATCCACACGCCTCTCGCGTGCAGGGGAACGGCTGGGAGGCGCCATTCATTCGAATCGTTCACGCTTTTAAAAAGAAAAAGGGGAAAAAGAAAAACAAACACAAGCAGCAGCAGCAGCAGCAGCAACAAGAAAGCACGGGTCCCGCTTGGCGGCGGGGAGACGAGAGGTCGTACAAAGCGTGCGGAGAAAGCGTTCGCTCTCAGACTCCGGCCGCCACGTCTACCCGCCGCCAGAGCCACTCGGAGCCCGCGGCAGACCGGCCGCCAGTTGCTCCCCTTTGCTTTGCTTTTGCCGGCCCTGCTTCGCTTTGCTTTTCGTGGAAGCGCTGAGTTTTGTTTGGCGTCGCGTTCGTGGCACTCGTTTGCTTTTCCTTCGTCTGCTCCGCCTCGCTCCGCTTTGCCGTTCCTCCTCCGCTTCGCTTTGCTTTTGCCGGCGCCGCTTGGCCTGGCTTTGGCTGGCGGCGCTCCGCCTTTCCGTTGCGCGCCTTCGCTTCGCCTCGTTTCGCACGGATCGCTGAGTGCAGTGACACACGCCCAGCCACGCAGAGTCGCACGGGTGGCTCGCAGGCGAGCCAGAGCCCCTGACGGCAGAGCGAGCGGCAGCCCGATGCAGCCAGGGGCCGCGCGCGGCCGCGCTCTCGGCTTCTCGAGCGGCGCCGGCTCCTCTCCCCCCCTCTCCCCCGCCCGTCGCGCCGCAGCCCCGCCGAGCCGTCGGGCGGGGGGGCGGCGGGAGGGGCAATCCTCCTAGCTCGTCGCCGGCCGCTCCGCTCCGCTCCGCTCGGCGGGAAGCCGGCGCCACACGTAGGCGAGAGGGGGACGCATTATTCCGGGCACGGAGCTTCAAGCCGGCTGGTCTTCAGGCTCCCGCCGAGCCCGTGTCCCGGCCGGCGGGCAGCTAGATGGCGCGGGAGGGAGCAGAGCGACGAGCTCGCGCTCGCCTCCAGCGTTTTTCTCCCCGGGCGGGCCCCGTCCGGGGCCCCCGCAAAGGCGGGCAGGCGGGAGCTGCCTCGCCTCCTGCGACGCTCGGCTCCGCGGCCGGGGCGGATCGGGCTCGGAGTCGGCTTCGGGCTTGCGCTTCGGCTCGGGCTCGCGGGCTCGCGAGGGCAGAGGCTGTCCGGCGCCCGCAGCCCCGTCCGTCTACACGGCGCTTCCCCGCCTCGCGGCGATCTTGAGCTCTGCCCTGCTTCTCGGCCGGCTGCTGGGGAAGAGCGGCGTGGCAACGGGGAGAAGGGGGGAAGGGAGGGAACGAGAAGAGGTGTATTTGTGAATGAATGAATGAAGGAATGAATGAATGAATGAATGAATGAATGAATGAATGAGTGAATGAGTGAATGAGTGCATGAATGAGTGAATGAGTGCATGAATGAGTGAATGAGTGAGTGAATGAATCAAGGAATCGATGGATCGATCGTTCAGCCAACGAATCGATGAAGAAAGGAATGAGAAAGCAGAAGGGAAGCAAAAAGAAGGGCGGGGGAAGAAAGCGAAGGGCTCCAGAAAAGCGCGTAGGCAGCCGCCGTTAGCTGACGGCCGCCAGCTCTACGGTCCTCGTCGTGCTGAAGTGGACAGGTGAATCCCCTCCCCTCTTCCTCCCCCTTCCCCTCCCAGCCCCGATCCGCCAGGTGTAGCGTGGCGTCAAGGCGAGGAGCCGAAGCGGCACAGCGCGTTGGCGAGCAGGCGAGCCCGTGTGCCGGCTGTAAGCGGGACAGAGGCGCGAGCGTCCCTCGGACTGCCGTGCAGAGCGTAGCCGGGGAGGCGGAGGCACGCTTCGCTCCGACGGACCGCCAGGTCTACCATTCGCCGGAAAATGCCGCCCCCCGAAGGGCCGCCAGGTCTACCCAGCAATCGGGGGGGGGGGGGGGGGGGGGGGGGGGGGGGAGCTCGTCTGCCGGGGGCGCCCGGGAGCGGCCTCGGCCGGGCCGCAAGGTCTACCCAGCAATGGGGAAACGCACAGGGCGCCTCCGAGGGGCATGGGACAGGCCGCCAGGTCTACCATCCTTCGGGAAAAGGGTGCCCGTCTGCAGGGGGCGCTTGGGACCGGCCTCGCGGCGATCTTGAGCTCTGCCCTGCTTCTCGGCCGGCTGCTGGGGAAGAGCGGCGTGGCAACGGGGAGAAGGGGGGAAGGGAGGGAACGAGAAGAGGTGTATTTGTGAATGAATGAATGAATGAATGAATGAATGAATGAATGAATGAATGAATGAATGAATGAATGAATGAGT